>NW_010537220.1:15734-16393 GCF_000687285.1 Phaethon lepturus | reverse complement strand
CTGATTCCTGCTGGAGTTACTGAGACCTAATATATAATGTGGACTAGGATGTATCTGGGAACCACCCCACAAGCATCCTCCAGTTCAAGGAAGTACTGTGAACAAGGAAAAATGACCTCTTTATAATTTTATGACTACTTCATTTGACTTTCACATTCTACTTACAGCAAGCCCTGTCAATGGACTCTTACTTCAATTAGCACTGAATGAAGCCATAAGCCTGATAAACATGGCTCAGATCAGTGAAAATAACACCAAGCTTCCCGTGTCCATTGAGCATGTCATCAACGAAAAGGACGTAGCTAGACATATACAGATACTCACAAATGCTATTATAAAAATCATCAGCAATATGTAATGAAGGTTTGCTCTATCACTCACACCTCTCGAGACAAAGCCTCCTTTCTGCAAGCTCACCTTTGACTGTGATCACACAGCTAGAAGTACTTCCAAATCGGAGTCAACACGTGCAGGTCATTATCTTCCACTTGGAAAGATGTCATAAGCACATTTATTATTCAAAGCCTGCCCCTTTGAAGCTTCCCACTTGTAAAGCCAGGGATGCAGCAAGTGTTGCATGATTCTGACAAGACATCACTAAGGTCTGTACTCAAGACCTGTGGTTTTGACATATCTTTCCTTCTCACAAAGTATTGCGT
>NW_010537220.1:1524-15703 GCF_000687285.1 Phaethon lepturus | reverse complement strand
TCAGCAGGACATTCAAAATGGTTTTCATGGCTTTCAAAAGCACTTTGAACTGATGCTATGGCCTGGGTTTATGGGTTACCATTAAAGGATATGCTCCTGCTTTGATTTAAATTCTTTTTTCCTTCCTCATTTTAAACATGGCATCAGTGCAAGACACAATGTATTTGTCTAACTGCCTTACACAGAGCTGAGCAGAAAAGGCACCAACGTTCTCACAGAAGACCTCGCTTTTGTCATATCAAAGGATTCCAGGCAGAGGACAGAAAATATTCAGTCCATTTAATGTTGGAACAAATTCAGAGAGGTTTGCAATTTCATTTCATAAATTGCTGTAAACTAAATGGATGCACCATAGTTTACTGAATAACTGAAACTGTCCCTATGAGCAAGTCATTACTCAAATCCCAGAAACTACATTAGAACGCTACTGGTAATATTAAAACGTCTCCAAATTTCACCTAAGGCACACTTTCATATAGGCTAACAAAGGCCAAATTTATCCCTCAATTATCTACGTCTATATCTTCCTTATTTTTCTGCCCTTCCAATGACTAAATCTACCTGGGCCACTGCATAATTCCCAAGAACTGGGCATTCCCAACCTGTCTTGAAACATTCCCTAACATCTGCATTTTCTGAAGGCTCTTTTTCTGAGTATGAAGATTAGAGCTTACTTGGAGATTTCGCTCTTCAGGGCTCTTCTTTAAGAGGACATGATATTCTCTGTTTCTCATAGGGTAAATGGGAACACAGAGAGAGGAATTAAGTTGCTCAAGTTTCTTGTTGCATATCCACAGCAATGCTTGGGAATAAAACATCTGACCTGCCAATCTCCCCACCCATTTAATGATAAGAAAAATAATCATGAATTAATAGCAAGCTGTAGACTTAAGCATTATTTATTTCATCTGCTGACTTAGGGCGCTATCCTTCTCCAACAGAAATTAACGGTAAACTCCCACCAAGTTCAGCAAGAGCAAGATTAAATCCCTGGTTTCTTTCCTCCCACCAGCTTCCTTAGAAAACCTGACAAATCATGAAAGTTTAATGACTATCTTTCACTTAGAAATAACAGCAAAAAAAATGTTCACAACAGTCATTGTGTATTTCTTTTCCCATTCCTTGACCAGGCTTCTGATTTTTACTTGGAAAATTCAACAGGAAAAAATACGCAAAAAAGCACCCAAGACAATTGAAGTCTGACCAACACAGAAAGCCTGTCTTGGACTTAATTTTACAAAGCAGACACTTTTGCATTTAGGATACTTCTAAAATCACCTTAACTGAAGTGAGAACTGCTTTCCTCCCCCGTTGTCGCTCCCCTCCCTGCCCTTTTTCAGACTGATCTGTGCATACACCATGGGGACTGCCAACATGGAACATCCCACTGACCTTCACAATCGGCAGCTCTCGTCAATCACTTCATAAAATCCTGTGTGTCAGCTAGAAACCAGTTGTGTTTCTTAAGAAAGTCAATCTGCTAAACAGTTTAAGTCATGAATCCATTCAAAACACAAGAAAAACTCATGTGGATGAAATCTTACTTTATGCCTGGTTTTCTTTTTTTAATGGTTAATAACAGAGTAGAAATTCTTCACTCTCATTACACAAAGCTGCTTGCAAACTCTTCAGTGTATGTATGGTGATATATAGAGGGCAACTCTTCATTCACTGGTGAAGATTACCACAGGTATCCCTAGTCATTATACCCACATTAGTAACATGCATACAGCATATAGTTCCCAACTTGTTTCAGACAATTAATCTGACCTAAACATGAAGTTAATGACCAGTGACGGGTGACACTCATTTAATTGTTGCCATTATAAGCAACAATCAGACTTCTTCAAACCACTCTTGCAATCAGTCCATACTCCAACAACTTTTATTGATTATAAATTCAAGCACACTGAGACACCAAGATGCCAGCTCCCCTCTGCATATCAGATATCTTGGTATAGCTATAATGTATGCAGTGTACAGTGGGAAACCATAGCTATCAAACAAAATAGCAGCAAACATCTCTCTGTCCAAATTGAGTATCAGACTGAACTGGTATTACCAAACACACAACTAAACAAATTAGACACTTTTTAACCTGAGGCTGAACTTCGGCAGAATGAGATCAGCATAGAAAGTCATTCTTTCCATAATTATTTCCTCTTTAAAAATAATGTGTCAATGGATTTCTTTGGCCAATTTACTTGTTATTGAGACTGTATATTCTACTCTCTGTCCCCAGGTAGTCCTACGAGCATAATTTAAGTGATTTGTTAACCTTTCACATACTTAATCTGTCCCACGATACTAAGAGTTTTTCCACTCCATCCTTTGGATAAATCAAAATGAAAGAATTTTAAAATATGCAGATCAAACATAACAGAGGGAAAAATAAGAAGGAATAAGAAATATGAAGGTACACCGAAGAGACAAAGGAAGAAACTGAAGAAAGAAGTTAACAGAGAACAAGTGAGGATAACAAAGACATGACTCACTGGAGTCGTGAGTCTTGAATGAGTGAAGAGGTCTGTGCAGGTAATCTACAATAAAATCTGATTACAAAAGGACTTTTACTACCTTGAATACATTGCAACACCTTTTAGAAGTAGGATAATAAAGCAGAAGTTTGCCTCTTAAAACTTCATTTGACTCCTACAGCAATCTACAGGAACTAACACATTACAAAGTACAATAATAAAACAGGTTTCCATTCACAGGTTCAGGGAAGATGATATGGTATTTTGCACACTTCTACCGTAAAATGAGATTACTGTGAAAGGTACCTTCTTAGGGTTCAACAACACATTTCCATTCTCACCTAGACAAATAAAAGCATGTAATGCAGGCAAGGTATCACACCTCACAGATGTTTGTCCATGTTAAAGTTACTCTGAGGCAGCATCAAAGACTAGGTTAACTTGTCTTTACTACATTGTACATTCTGTTAGATTTCTAAATTTGTGATCTGATTAGTGTCTGGTGAGAAGGTTTTTTGGTTGATTTTTTTTTTTTTAATTGGATTTAGGCTGGGAAAGGATGAAATGTCAGATTCATTTCCAACTTCTATCTGCCAAAGAAATGTTGAGTTCTCCTGGAATGAACAGGAGGAAAAGGAATTGGCAATAGCTAACCACTAGTTTCAACAGCAAGGATGGGCGTGTATTTGTTTTCTCAGTGTATTCCTGATGAGGAAGGCAATAGATTCAGAATTGTTGTGGCTTGATGGTACTTCATCACTGTGATAGTCTTCAAGGAAAAGTTTCAAACAACAACTTGCTAAATCCATCACCACTTAAACACAACAGTTTATCTTTCCTCTCATCAAACTTTATATTATACTTCTACATTAGATGCTTATTACTGATAGGTGAAAACTGCTTCTGGAAGGTGAAAGTAATAGCTTTTAAATGCAACTGTGTCATAAATTTTCACCGATTACCCTCATGTCTTTGAGTTAGGATATGGGAGTTTATTTCTGGCTTGAACAAGAAACCTGTGAGAAAACAAAGCATCACTTGCACAGAGCCTAAGCTTTCTCACCTGTACAATAAAACTAACAGACAATCTGGCTCGTTCCTAACTGGATGCTAGAATCAGTTTCAAATATCACAGTTAATGGCTGCAGAGGAGGGGGGAGCCAACTGACTTGCAAAGAACTGCAGCTATTAACATCCATGAATGCTGTCATATCAACTCAGGGTTGAAGCTCAAAGTTGAGCTCAACTCCACACACGAGTACATGAATGATATCCACAGTCACAATCTGACTCTAATCTCACATGCCTCAGACTCTGAAGTCTGCTTCATGCTTCTAATTGGTACTTACCATCAATCAGTACACAATTTGTTCAGGCACTTGACTCTGGGGAGCGGAAAAAAAAAACAAAACAAAAAAAAGCAAGCCCAGGCCTCAAATTCAGCACCTTGACAGACACTGACACGAGCTCTAGTAAGATAACAGACAAGCCATGTGCTCTAACAGGAGAGTGAGTCCCTTGGTGTTTGGCTGATTTGCTACAATTAAAAGTTAATTTCTATATGGGTAAAAAAGCCTGCCTTTAGGCACCTAGAATGAAGAGGTTTTTTCTGTACGAATACATGTAAACAAGACCACTTCCAGATCGCAGGGTAGATATCCTCTGCCACAGAGCATATGGGCCTATGGACTGCAGTAAAGCTCTCTTCAGGCATAAATGCCAATTCCGTCTCAATGCAAACCAAGGCAAAAGGAAAACTTCCTTGCCTTACCTTTTTCACAGAATAAAAGCTATATATACTCTGAAATAAAGAGTACCTTTCTCATGTGTACATATTTATACATGGTCTTTAATTTATTTTTTATTCATTATTCATTTTTATTCACTTTTTTATTCATGAAAAATGTTAGATGTTTTCAAAAACCTGCCATATTACAAATTTCCAACTTATATTTCACTGCAATCTTTATCTCACCCTGCTGCATTTATCTGTATTTCTAGCACCCTTACAATATCACATGTATTAGCAGTGTACTAACATTAACAAACAGAAAACACACGTGATATAACATATAGTGTAACACTGCAGCTGATCTCAGAGACCCCTGGAGACAGGATTTTGCATTAAGCACTAGAAAAAGCTAGCTAAATAGCTGAATTAGGTACCTTGTGCATACAACATCCATTGACTTTTGCAAAAATTCTGGGGAACCATAAATTCCAGCTCAACCCAAGTAACAGCAGTTTCTGTGTATCAGAATCACCTGCAGTGTTTACGAATAACCTCTTTTCTGACTCTAAATCATACCCCTTTTCTATTAGAACTACAGTTTAATATCTATCAACCAGAATGCAAATACATGAACAATCATAGTTCTGCTAAACTGGAGCCTGACTCTATTGCCCAGATAGCCACACAAGGTAAGTAAAAATGCTTCTTCCACACCCTCTTAAAAGCTGAAGTTGTCCCTAATCATCACCATGCATGTGACGTCCCTCCCCTTAGCATCCCTGATCTCTCACTATTGTCCTACAATCAGACCACAGGACATACTTCAGGCTGAGCTAACAGCCAGGCTACATGCCCTGTAAAAATTTCCCCTCTCATCACCCTGCAAGCCTCAAAACAATGCTGTCTACATCATAAACAGCACATATACTTTCATTAAGCTTGTTATGTCTAAATGATATTCAGTTGATCAACAGTCACACTAGAGCCATTGCAGATGCAGTCTCTGGTTTATTACACAGAAACACAAACTTATCACCAACCTAAGATAAGCAGACCTCAAGCAATGCACTAACATTTCCCTGCCTGTGCTTTGATGTCATTCGAGAACGCACACCTCTGCCACTATGTACATCCAGTTTAAGCATATGTTTACAATTAAGGTCTTCAAAATAAAAAGAGGGTATGTGACTGTACCCTGTAGGGCATGGAAATTACACCAGTAGAGAAGCACAGCTCAAGTCCAAGGAGCAATGATGGTCTACACAATGAGCAATGCATTTCTCATTCCAAAACATCCCTTCTATTTATTTCAATAGCAAGGAAAGAAAGGAAAATTATATCTAGAAATTCAACATACCCGGTATCATTGCCTAACTGTTCATTTGAGAAACAACACAGAGGATTTTTTTAAAGCCATACTTCTGAGACGATGGGAAAGAGACAGAGGACTTATGCTTTGAATTCCTTACCACAAAAACCATGCATTTCTGCAGAGGAAATAGAAGGCCAACATGACAAGACTGTGACATGACGTCACAGAGAATTGACATTACCTGACTCTTGGCTTCAGGAAAGCTCCAAAGCAAAAAGAGATGTCCTGTGGAAAAGGAAAGTAAACAAAAACTTAAAAAAAATATTCTGTCATTGGCAAAAGTATTCTTTAACCAAGGGTATCAAAATAATTTTGAGAGAACGAGTGCAAGTGGTATTTTGCAGGGTAACACTGCTGCTCTCTGCTCACCTCAGATGTGTTGTCAGACTTCAGCAAAAAAGGCAACAGCCAGTTTAGAAACTGCTCCAGTCTATTAACCACTCTGCGACTCGAGTACTACAGCAACACTTGGTGGTCTCTTAGCAGCTGTATGCAACATTATTTTCTTTGTACACAACCTTTTTCAAGATTGACGGGTTTATCTGGGCTGAGAGATTATACAAAAAGATGCTTTATCCACCCGTGTAACAACACCGCAACGGAGAAAAATGAAAATACATACTTAAAAGAGAGCAACATCCTAATTTGGATAAGTCTACTGAAACAGAAAAACGCAGCAATGTTACTGAAAATACAACCTGCAAATGCCTGGTTACAACTATCTGCTCTCTTTTGTGTGCAAAACTGCTCTCTCAGGTCAGGCTCTAAAAGTGACATTCCAGCCTGAGATGGAAAAATATATAGAACATTAACATGCCTTGGGCTACAAGGTCATGGACCATTTATCAAGTTACGACAATTGTTGTCTGTTCCACCTCTGCTGAGAAGCTTCACAGGGGAAGGGAGAAGGACAAAGAGTCATTAGCAGCGACGACTAATTTGAACGGACCATTTTATGATGAGGAAATTTGTCTGAGAGTAAACTCTTTGACCAAAGTTTCAGGCATTTGTGTTTGGGAAGTGAGAAATTCCCAAACACAAAACAGAGAATCCAAGGGGAAGCCGGGAACCTGTAAGTCAGGAAAGACCCTCACAAAGCTTGATGCAGGAAAGAAGTGAGATTTCATGGGTGCTAAGACAGTATGCTGATCCAACCAAAGGCAGTGAGGGCAACCTGAGCTAGAAAGTCTTCTTCACAGTGTTCTGACCTTTCATTCCTGGTCCCTGCCAGATTTCAGTGAAAATGTGCATGACAAACACACTGAAAGCTATACAACTGTCCTGGAAATTCTTCACCATCCAACAATATTTTATACTTAAAAGTTGGGTTGAAAATGGAGAAATATCAACCATCAGTAGAATCAGCATTAACCTCCCCCACTAAAATGTAACTACTATTAGGCACCTTTCAAATTTTTAGGACTATAATCAGCCTTCTGTTGAATCAAAGCAATTTCTCTGAGGTAAAAAGGCTGTGCAATGGCAATTAGGGTACAACATGGCCAAAACCAGGGTTTCCAATTCAGTTTTGCAGCACCCTACCCGTCATTCAGAGAAAAAAACAACACAACTGCAATAAGACTGAAGCCACACTGATAATCCTAGAAATCCTAATGGAAATTAATAACTTTACACTTGCCAGCAATTTACTGAAGTCAAAGGCACCGCCCACAGTCATAGAAGCTGTTAGTTCTGTTTAGTCAACACATTTAGAATTTTGGAAGCACTTAATGTGTTTACCTAGTTTCATTTAGTTAGGATTTTACTCCACAAGGGACTGTATTTTCCACAAATTAAAAGAGCATTTCCAATGGTACTTAAAGCCATTTGAACCTTATCTCCCTTGGAAGCTCTAGAATCTTATCAGCTTTAAAATTAAAACAGTAAAACTATACATTTGCATAAACCACAGCTAACCATTCACATTACTTATTGGTGACATCACTAAACACTGTAAATACAGTACATGTAAGTACAGATACTAATATTGATTGCATGTGTCCTACTCAGTAAAAGCAATAGCCTTGTCTATAAACTGTCTGGCAAATAGTTTACTCCCCCACAAAAATTATAGTTTTAATTCTGAGACATTTTACTGCCCGCTCCATTTCTGCATCTAATTGTGACTCTGAAGACTGCTTTAAAAATCCATGCAGTTTAGTTCAACTGAAAGAGGGTTGGACTCACAGACTTCAGATACAGACACACACACACAAGCTACTATGTAAGCTGCTCAGTGAAAAGTGATTATACGCATGTTTTTACCCCATGGGAAATGCAGAGTCATTTAAAGGATTAAACCTTGCAAAGCAGGAGAGGTACAATACCTTTATGCAGTTCACAGTACAGAACAGCTCATGTTGCAGCTAACCAGGCAACAACTTTTTCACAGAGCTGTTCCCTGAATTTGCACAGGCCTCCAGCAGGTAAGATGCCAGGTAATACTACCACAAGCACAGGCAGTATTTCTTGAGACAAAGATGCTTCAGCTCCACAAGAAAATCCAGCAATCTACATACTCACAAAGACTCTAAAATCACACACACAAGCAAAATACATGCTTTGAAACACATTCTAGGATGTGTATCTGTCTATCTGACATTCTCCTGTGCTGTAATTAACTACTCACTGAAGTCTGCAGTCTGTAGCCTCAGGCCTTTTGGAAGTGAAGTTCAGAGACTTAATGCACTAGATCACACACCATCAACATCACGTTCTGTTAACTAAATCTGAGAGAAGAAAGCTGCTCTGGTGCAAGGCCAAGCATATTCAGTTACTGGTTACACTCATTACACTACAGGAAGAAGCCCTTGCCACAAACAGATTCCGTGTACCTAGATCCGGGAAATATCCAAGGAAAGTTGCACAGCACAGAGCCTCAAAAGGTAAAGAAAGTAAGACAGGAACAAAGTTATTTTCAGAAGTATATATCAACACAGGTTAGAAAAAAGAAGCCATTACTTTATCAGAGCCCAGCAAACACAGGAAAAAAACAGTTTAAGAGCCAAATGAGAAAGTCCGAATGGATATAAAAGAGAAGTACTTAGAGAAGTATATAGCAGATGTGCTGAAATCACAAATGCATTTTGTAGGACAAGCAGTAAGAGCTCATGATGCATGCTCTATGAAGGAGGACAGGAGTGATAGCCTATAGCAGATTTGCCTAAAGCAAGCTTAAGTTTTCCCAGGTGAATATACCAAGCAATTGGTTTGGCAACCACTGCAGCATCTTCTCCTGCTCTCCTTGCAAATGGCAAAGTCTGGGATTTTACTGAACATTTCTCTGTTTTTCCTAGTGACTTTTCACACTTTGTATGACATTTCATAGCCAACTTCAGGCATTCTTTATATAACTCCAAGAAACAGGTTGTAATATGTTCAGCTTGGATTTAGCTGCTTCACTTGGATGATGTGTGCTGAGCGTGAAAACTGTAAAAGCAGAGAGAAAAATACCACAATGCAAAACACACTTCGTCTTTCTAATGCATTTCCTTCTTGGTCTGACATTTCTCTGCTTTCAGCATGGATGACTTAGTGATCCAAGCTCTATTGCTAGCAATCCTATGTATCTAATAACCCACATAGTACATGAGTGTACAAGCATATTTATACTAATCCAGAAATCACTTCACATTATTCAGGTCACTCTTTATGCTACCTGTGGGTAGCTGAAAGATACTTGATCCAGCAAAAGTTCTTTCAAGATAAAAAGTTAGCCCTTCAAAACTGCTGCAGACATTTGACTTTTACTAGACTGATGCATTGTATCATGTGACCATGACTTTTAAAAACAAAACCAAACAAGGAAACTTTAACAAACAGGGCTGCCCTAGACACAGACTTACCATCTCATGGAGGCACGGACTTCCAAACAGACAAATCCAGGATTAACAATTCACCTTCACTGAATCCACTGACAACTCAAACAAGGCTCATTTCAGATAAACCAAAACAGATAGACTTGACAGACAGTCCCTGATGACAAGTACAGTTGCGAAGTTAAAATAGAAAAACTCTTTATAAGCCCACACAAGTTCAGCATCTAAACCCAAGCTACGCTCCACCATGTAAATTTAATTAGAAATTGGAGGAGGAAGGAACACACACAACACACCTCTATGCATTAACGTGAGACATTTCCCTATCTTACCAAAACAGAGATTACTAATAGAGTATAAAAACAGGAACACTACGAGTCAAGTACAAAACAGACTGAAAATCTGAAAGAAAGTATTATTCATGTAATCTTGTGACAAGTTTATTATAAATACCATGGATGGGCAAGAAGGATGACAAAACATGTACTATTGGCTGTCTAGACAGAATTTGAGACTAACCATTCCCATATACTGTAAGAATGAAATTTCCCAAGAGCATTGGAAACACACAGTTAAATTAAACAAACTGATAATAAAAACAAATAGGCCCATTCCCAGTAGACATAATGGGTTTCCAAATTTTGTCTTACTAGACCCTAGACAAACAAGACAATGCTCCAAATCCCCATTGCAGCTGGAGATGAGAAAATAGTTGGGGCTGAGGCTCCTCTTCATTCCCCCCCACTGTCTTCAAGGCTTCTAAATTAAGACACCATAGAATGAGTACCTCAGAATCACCCTAAGCTTCCCGACCCCCTCACAATCTGACAGCTTACTATAACTCCAGAAAATAGTCATCTAGCCTTTACAGTTCAAGTGAGTTTGAAGCATGAGGGTTTCATTTGCAAAGACCACAATATCTTCCACCTCAGAAGCCCTTCTGCTATTAAATTGACATTAGAGTCCCAGCCCTTGCCAGTTAGCTTTTGTGATCAAAAAAGAAAAAATATCGCAGTTTGTTTGGTTCTTTGTCATGGGCATCATCAACACAAAGGTCTAAAGAACAAATGAAAGTATTATAAACCATCTAATACTCTCATCTCTTTTCTCTTTGTTTTCTGTAAACTAAGGAGTTCACCATTTTAACTGCTCACTGTAACCTGATAGCTAGAAAACACCCAACTCCATCTTTATTAAATTTAAAGTCTGGCTAAAAATACGCTTCCTTCCAGCACTGCTGAGGAGTGGAACTAATGTCCTGCCACACTGTATGTGAGGAAGGAGAATGCCTGCCAGGCCCTGTTTAACACTCCTCCGCACCATCGCGGCGGCAGAAACTGCACAGAACATACGAGGATTTCCCTTATTTCAGTAGCTATCAGCAGAGCTCAGGCCTAGCCTCGCTCATGACTGCTCCACCGAGCAGCTCCAGTCAAAATTCTCAAGTCAGACTGCAGAGAGTGAGTGTAAGTCACATACAAGATCTATAGGCTATATATTATTACTCCTTTCACCCTGTGATAACAAGGGCATCACTCTTCAAAAGTTTTTAAAAATATTTACAGTAAGCCCAAGGCATGATATCATTGTGAAGAAAAGTTGGATATGAAGAATGCACGGCGATCAAGGGTCTTCTCAGTCAGATGCTGATGTCTAATCGAGCTGTTCATAGCACCACAGAAAGCCTCTCCTGAAAGAAACCGATAGGCAAGGGAAAAATGGCTGCCAGCCATCAGCACTTACAATTTGTTAGAACCATACAGCACACAGTTGTTTTGTATTTTAGAGGATGAACAAATACCTTTAAAAAATGAGCCTAGGAAATAAGTTCTAATGCTAAAATTGTTTATGGACTGCGTATAATGAAAATCAGACCTGTTTAAAGTAGGAGATAAAAAAAAAATCAAGGTTACAAGCTTGAGGTGGAGGGGTGTTTCAAGGAAAATTAAATCCGTTTTTTTGTTTTCTTTTAAATCAGATTTGAATGGATGCCTTCTTTATCCAGAAGATATCCCTCTTACTCCCAAAAAGAAAATTTCCTCATCTCTCAGCAGCACACAGAAAACAGATCAGCATTTTAATGGTGCTGAAGTGATTGACTTCAGACTGTTTAGTTACTGGACCCTACAATAAAATCATCTGAATTGTTTAATCTGAGCCCCAAACCAGCTTTACAGGCTCATTCGCATTGCACCATTTCCAGTCCACACATCTGAGGGCTGCACAGCCTGCCCAGCAGGCCATGGAGACAGAAACCCACAACCCTATTGAGACGAAACCTAAAATTTATCTGTCTCCATGAATGCTCACATGCCATAATCATGAATAAAAGCCAGTCTTTGAACAGGTACCTCCTACCCAAGTTTTCACAGGCTTTTCCTGATTGGAGAAAATCACATGAGAGTGTTTTGGGTCTTTGTTGGCAAGCGTAGGTATTCATTAGCAACAGCAGAAATGCTGTCAGGAATTACCTTTGATGGCTAAATCAGCACTCTGGATCACCAAAATATACTGACTTCCTTCACAGCTGCTTAAGTTAGGTCAAAAAGTTTTGCTCAGCAAACACTACACAGCTACATAATCATCCTTTCTTCATCACAAACTAGGTAGCTCCTTCTTGCATGGCTCTCTGAAAACCCTCTCTGCAGCTAGAGCTTTATTTTCTGCCATATAAAGCAATTTGCTGCACTGCCATCACATTCGGCCTTCCATCCTGATGCCACTGAGCAACTTTTATTCATAAAGCCAAAAGGGCTTCATCAAGAGTTATAGGTTTGAAATGGATGTATACAAAATGGCAGTCATATAGCTTATTTTGTTGCTGATTAATTTGCGTTACTCTATATAAAATATTACATGTGTGATTTTTTCAATTTCGTCTGTATACACATCTACCTCAAATGACCATTTATAGCCCTTTCTTGCTATGCACTGAAGTCTTCCTCCCCTGCTATTCTCCCCTTTATGAAGTGTACTTCATCTCCATTTTCCTTCTGAAGCAGTACAGAAGACACTCTCCCCCTTCCAACACAGTAAGAGATTTCTCCAGCACTTAGAAGTATTACCATCACTTAAACAGTACACCATGACCAAACTTAAAATGCAAAAAGAACTAAAAGCGAAGAATTGTAATTATGTGTGCATCTATACTTGCCTGTAGAACAAGTGTGGTAAGGAAAACACTAAGAGTAGCAACTCTCAGTACGGAAAAAAATAAATATTAAATTGCAAACCAAAAAGGTAGATTCTGTATCCTATCAAAAAGGTAGGCCAAATGTAGTCAGGTACAAACTTCTCTACTTCAGGGGAATTGCTCCCACATCCATGAGATCATAACTTGGCTCAAGCAGCGTTTTCACCATCACCGTCACAGAAACCATCACCGTCACAGAAACCATCACCGTCACAAAAGAAGTCCAATGTAAATTTAGCCTGATTATTTTAAGGTTGAAACTGGTTCTCATTAAAAAGCTAGGAATCGTGTTCTGTAGAGAGATATGTATTTTACAAGACCATCTGACAAACTCAGAGAACCAGAAAAGTTTTCAGACACAGCTGAAAAGACTGACCTCTCACACTTCTTTCTCTAGTTTTACCACCCAAATTATTACCTCTTCCTGCAAACCTGGCTTCCTGACCTACACATCTAGGTATATTTTACATTCACTTAAATCTATGTAGATTGAATAGATTTACTCCAAATCTACTCACATAATGAAAGAGGATTGGTCAAGCATGTAATTTAGCCACCAATTTCATAATTTATAAAGTTAGCCTTGTTCTAGCTTAAGCATAAAAAGCTATATATATAATAATTGCTTAATAAATAACAATTGTATCTAATTCTTCATGTAGCAGCCTACAAAGTATATAAAAGCACTAGAGCCACGAAAGCTTACACACTAACAAGGTTTTGTTTATAGCATTACGCACTAATGACCTTAGGAAGTGGCTAAAAAAAGGAAAACCTGCAGTTTAGACTTAGGTGTAGAAGTCTATGTTTTCGTACCTTTGTCGATCCCTTTGATAAAACTCAAACTTGAACCTTACAGTAAATACTGTAACACACACTTCAAGTAACGTATATTTTGTAGAAATCAGTCTAATCACAGGCAGAAAGCTAAGTATGTTGCAGAATGAGGCCTAAAAGAGTCAAGTAAATAAACCTAAAACCAACAAGATAGGAGACGCATCTTAAAAACAAAAAATTTGGATCCTGTAACATAATGTCTAGTGAAAGAAAACATTCCACATCACTAGCTTATATAAAGCCCACATCACAAAGAAAACTGGGACAATATTTATTGTCATTTATTTTACAGAACTGATTTACTGTATGTGCATTGTACAAACAACTTATTTAAACTATTATAACTCTGCTTTTGTTTCAAGTTTCAGCTGTTGCATTTCAGATGCTTGTCCTTGGTCCTTCTTTAAACCATCACGCGTTCTTTATCAGAGATAATTTTGTTAGTTAAGGAATAGAATTGAAATTTGAAAGCTTGAGAGCAAACACATCATTTCCTGTAATCCAAGACATGACTTAACCATTAACACACAAGTAAAAATACCTAAATCATTTGGATGTTGTGTCATGAAAGGAATAGATTTGCTCTTGGCTCCTCAACCAAGTCCTAATAACTTTCTTGGCAAATAAGCAGTGATCAATTTGTCAAAATTAGTTGTTTGCAAAATGCAGTGCCACTAAATATTTTATCTCACTGCCAGTGGGCACTGACATTTTGAATCTTAAATCAAATGCTACAGCGGACCAAAAAAG
>NW_010537220.1:0-1493 GCF_000687285.1 Phaethon lepturus | reverse complement strand
ACAAAAGAGAAAATATTCCCAACACCTGCTATTAGATTATATGCCATTCACCATCTAACAGCCAAGGCTTTCATCCAGCCCCACCTCACCTTATGTTCTTCTAGTGCTTACAATACAGAGAATCTGTTTATAGTTGATGTTTCCCAGAAACAAACATTAAAGTAATTATACAAGAACTCCTGTTTCACAGAATTACTATCATCCCTTGCAGGACTTGAATTATTCCTGTGCTAAGTGCCGCCCTGTGCTCAGCAAACTGGGTGTCTTCTTACGGACTGAGACGCTGAATAACTGCCACACAGCACAACTGGTGCTGTCCTTGGCTAGCCACGGGTGCTGTTCCAAAGGGAATTTTAGGAACAGTTAGAAGCAGTGTTGGTAACCCATCATAAATATTGCTGTGTTATGAGCTAGCAGCCTATAAATCCTTTCCCAGTGGCATATCCCTATGGGAAAGGGCATGCAGGCTTCCATATGGTGGTGATATATCATGTGATTTTTTAAAAGGCATACTATAACTCGGACTTATTTACTGTTCTCTCTCTTCATATCTGTAAACAAAGAAAAGCTTAAAAGGTTACATTCCTTCCTACTCCTTGCTATGTTATTTAAACCAAACTGAAAGTTTAGCCACATAAATGTCTGTCATCTGTACTTAATTCTTGGTACTTTCTCTTTCTTCTTCTTCAGAAAATTAAATACCCAGATGTGTCTGACTAAATAAAAGGGGGGCTGAATCATCTAATTTTTCTGCCAAAGTAGCAGAAATAATGTAGCTAAGAGTAAGGGAAGAATCTTAAAAACAAAATTACTACAAAAAAGTTAAACATGCTGAACACTGACCATATCCTAAACAGGCTTCCTCTAGAAGGTTGCCCCAAAGCTGTTTTTTTTCCAGGCTATAGAAAATAGTTCCCTCAGCATCTCCTCACAAAGCAAGTACTTCCACCACCTGGTCATCTCAGTGGGCTTCTGCTGGGCTCCCACTTATTAACAGCTTGCTCATATTCCTCAAAACTGGATACAGTATTCTAAACGTGGTCTAACAAGTGACTAACACAGCTTCAGTCTGCCTGCTACCACGGCACTACAACCATTCTGCAGTCAGCTCTGCAGGTGGAGAAGAGTCTTCCTTTTCTTCCTAGGAGTCACATGCTTCCCAGCTCCCTCATTTACCCCACATGAGGCCTCAGTCTCCAGCTGGCCCTAATTTTGTGCAGTTTGGGGGTTGAGGCTCTAGATGATGTCTGTGAAGACCCCACCAAGCTCTTGTTACCATCTCTGATGCTGTAACAGTTTGCTCACCCACTGCTACAGCTCCCTAACTCGTCAGCACAGCTTCACACCCAGCACACACCTCCTACCGCTCCCCTGCTCCGGCCCCGGGATGAGGCACCAGGCACCTCAGAGACCCACGGGGCAGCCATGCAGCTCTCCCCTCACACCTGCTGAAGCGGGTGAACTACAGGCAGAGAGTGAAACTGCCGCGCGAG
>NW_010537219.1:0-8673 GCF_000687285.1 Phaethon lepturus | reverse complement strand
ATTTGGTGTCGTCTGCAAACTTACTGAGGGTACCCTCGATCCCCTCATCCACATCATTGATAAAGATATTAAACAGAACTGGCCCCAATACTGAGCCCACTTGTGACCGGCTGCCAACTGGATTTAACTCCATTCACCACAGGTCTTTGGGCCCAGCCATCCAGCCTGTTTTTTTACACAACAAAGAGCATACCCAGCCAAGTCATGGGCAGCCAGTTTCTCCAGAAGAATGCTGTGAGAGACGCTGTTAAAGGCTTTACTGAAGTCTAGGTAGACAACATCCACAGCCTTTCCCTCATCCACTAAGCAGGTCACCTTGCCATAGAAGGAGATCAGGTTAGTCAAGTAGGACCCGCCTTTCATAAACCCATGCTGACTGGGCTTGATCACCTAGCTGTCCTGTACGTACCACGTGATGGCACTCAAGATGATCTGCTCCATAACCTTCCCTGGCACCGAGGTCAGACTGACAGGCCAGTAGTTCCCCAGATCCTCCTTCCAGCCCTTCTTGTAGATGGGCATCACATTTGCTAACCTCCAGTCAACTCGGACCTCCCTGGTTAGGCAGGACTGCTGATACATGACGCAAAGTGGCTTGGTGAGCACTTCTGCCAAAGGAAGCAGTCTTATGATATGCCTTCACAAACTGAAGTCTAAGAATATATAATGTCATTGATCAGTGAAGATAAAAATATGCAATAAAATCTAAGAAATCGAGAGAAACTAATAGTCAACTAATCAAATTTCACTTAAAGAAAAAACTTAACATCTAACATCATGTTACCTCTCTCTCCAGTTTCCAGAAGACAAGAAGTTATCTTAAAGAAATTTCAAAACAAATTACAGTACAAAAGGTTAAACATGTCTGACTACTTAGTTTTCTACTTAGCATGTGACTTTACAAAGCTCATGAACAATTCAAAAACAAAAGGAAAAAATAAATTTAACTGCTGAGAAACTCAGATGATTATATTATTTATCTGTAGTTGGTTTCTTACACTTTTATTCTATTTTTCTTTAACGCATCAGTATTTTTCCTGCTTTAAAAATATCTCTTCTCAGTTCAACTGTTTAAACTATATTGTTTCTCCCAAACAGGAGTGTAAAACGTATACTGAGATCAATCTTCAGAGATGAAATTTGAAGTTTTTAAGCATATAGCACTGCAAGGGGAGTCAGAAAATAATATAACTTTAAGGATCTAGACTGGATCTCTTGGCATATTTTCTACCAGATTCCTTATAAAATCCATGGTAAATTAGTCAGAGATTGGTCTTCTAAATGAAATTTAGCGTTTCTCATTTTATTATTAAATCAAGCTCAAATGAAACCTTTCTTCAGAACACACAGGTCTAGTAAATACAAAGACTTATGTAATCACAGAAAGTTCTGAAGGACAAGATCAAAAGATAAAGATTTTCCTTCCCAATATTTTATATCACTCAGCAACTCACCAGAAAATATACTACTAGAGCCAAAAAGAGTTTAGTTTTGATGGACTCGTACACTATCTGTCAATCATATGCTGCATGAACATATGCCCATATCCAACTTGGGGGAGGGGGATTTGAAGCACTTTCACCTAAACTATTGGTATTTTAGTCAAACAGAAATATGTAAGGAAAGTTTAATCCAAAAAACATCACTTTTAGGAAACAAAATATCAGTGAGATTGTTGAGCAATGGAAATCTCACCCATTTTTGGAAGGCTGCAACTGGCAAAGAACAAGCTTTGGTGAAAGTGACACTTCTAGTCTGTGGGACTGTACTGGGTTTGCATGGCAAGGTTGTGGTAGCAGGGGGGCTACAGGGGTGGCTTCTGTGAGAAGCTGCTAGAAGCTTTCCCTATGTCAAATAAAGTCAGTGCCAGCCAGCTCCACAACAGACCCACCGCTGGCCAAGGCTGAGCCAATCAGCAATGGTGGTATTGCCTCCCTGGTAACATATTTAAGAAGTGTGGGTGGGGAAAAAAAAAAAGGACACAGGAATTGCAGCCAGAAGAGAGGAGTAAGAATATGTGAAAACAACTCTGCAGACACCGAGGTCAGTGAAGAAGGAGGGGGAGGAGGTACTCCAGGTGCTGCAGCAGAGATTCCCCTGCAGCCCATGGTAAAGACCATGGTGAGGCAGGCTGTCCCCCTGCAGCCCATGAACGTGGATGGAGCAGATGTCCATCGGCAGCCTGTGGAGGACCCCACGCTGGAGCCAGTGGATGCCCAAAGGAGGCTGTGACCCCGTGGGAGGCCCATGCTGGAGCAAGCTCCTGGCAGGACCTGTGGACCCATGGGAGGGACCCCACACTGGAGCAGGGGAAGAGTGTGAGGAGGCCTCCCCCTGAGGGGGAAGGAGCGGCAGAGACAACATGTGATGAACTGACAACCACCCCCGTTCCCCGTCCCCCTGCGCTGCTCACAGGGAGGAGGTAGAAAAATTGGGAGTGAAGTTGAGCCCGGGAAGAAGGGAGGGGTGGGGAGAAGGGGTTTTAAGATTTGGTTTTATTTCTCATTTTCCTACTCTTATTTTGATTGGCAATAAATTAAATTAGTTTCCCCAAGTTAAGTCTGGTTTGCCCGTGACGGTAATTGGTGAGCAATCTCTCCCTGTCCTCATCTTGACCTACAAGCTTCTTGTTATATTTTCTCTCCCCTGTCTAGCTGAGAAGGGGGAGTGATAGAGCAGCTTTGGTGGGCACCTGGCATCCAGTGGACGTCCCTATATTTGGCTGAAATAACTTCAAGACTACCATTCTTGATGCTGAAAAATGTTTCAGTGTAGCATCTGCCCTTCTAATAACAAAAACATACACACTCTGCAGTCAACAAATGAAACTAAAAGCATATCTATGAAGAACAGTATCAGCAGACAAATTAGTTTCCTTTGAATAGTTATCTCTTCAACATATACAATGGATCCAAGAAGGAAAGATTCCTTAAGATTTGTAATGATTATAAGGATCCCTTTATTAGAAAGTAGGCTTTAATGGTTTCACATTTTCTTTCCGAGATGCCAGAAACAACTTTATGTTGGACATGAATCAACATTCAACACCTGATATTGGCTACAATAAGCAGAAGTTATTAAAAATAAGGTTCTTAAAAACAGCACTAAAAGTATTAACATAATTTAATTTTCTACTACTACATAGTAACCAGTTCCCAAACAAGAATCAGTATAGCTGAGAAGCATGAATTGTTATCTCAGACAACATGATGCAAACATGAGCATGCTATTTGTTTGCTTTGCAAGTAAATTTACTTTCTGTTTATTTCTTGTTATCTAGATAGATGACAAAGGTTTTTTGTCTACTGCTGAAGATGCAGTTGATATCCTATTTTGTGAAGGTGAACATTACACTGCAGCACACTACTTGCTGACTAACATTCAAGCACTTCCCAGAACATATCTCATTTACACTAAATGAAAATAAATTAATGTATATAACTTGCTATTTGTAAAATAATCCTGGTTACAATTTCAGATGAAGGGCTATATTTAGAACAACAAATTCTAACACATACTGAAAGCTGATTCCAGTAAATCCTCATATTATTAAATATATAACCTCTTTGTTTCTCCTTGTTATTTCTTTCTTATAAAGGAAGCACACAGATTTGCTATGACTTTGACATTCAAGTGTGTCCTGTGAGCTGCAATAATTGAGGAACAGACTCAAAACAATCTCCTCAGATTACTAATAAGAAGTCTGCATGTTACTGTAAATTTAGTCACAACAGTTTTAGATAAGCTTCTCTATTCTGATGATGTTGGTTTCCTCACATTTTCATTCTTTAGCCTGTAAAGGAATTTTTAAGTAGCGTGGTTTAAAACAATTAAACCCTAGTAAAAGAGCTATACCATACACGGATAAAGAGAGAAGTAAAAAAATATTCAATTTATAATAAAATTGTTTTCTATACTGTACTAAGTTCTAAAACCACCAATAAAGAGATTACAGTGTTTAAAAAGAAAGCATTTAATTCTCACCTAAAATGATTGACATTTGTTTTACTAAGGAATGAAAGCACAAATGAACCCGGTCTCCGATCACTCTCTCGAATAAGGTAACTTCCAGGTTTTCCCGCTTGCCAAAGACGTTCTTCCGCAATTGCTCTGTCGAGTTTTCCATGATACCACCTAAAAAACAATGTAACAACGGGCGTCCTTAGAATTTAAGACTTCTGTTTATTCTCACAGAACAGATCTGTGAAACTAATGAAAGTTCTCAGTTAAAAATTATTCAATTCCAAACCTTTGCTTCAAGTAAAGTTATCAGATGTTTACACTTGCAACCTCTCTCAAATTACTTGTTTCCAATACACAGAATTTTTAAAGCTTCACAAGTTCAGACAACCCATTTCCCCAAATAACTCACACTGGAAGAAAGCACTTTGTACCATCCAAAGGGGACAAAGGCCCTCTATAACCAGCTTTTTCTTTCCTCCCCAATTTGCTCGTTTTCAGTAAACGAGCAGAACTAGAGGTAACTGATCTGACTCAGGCTGTTGTATTTTAAGCCTACTCAGGCTTCAATTCAGGCTATTACCTGTTTCTCAAACGACAAACACAGATCACAGTATCAAAGCCTGCAGCTAAACAAAATGACAGCAGTCACCAGACCATATTTCAGCCAAAGAGAGTCTTCCCCAAACCCAACACGCAGCCTATTAAAAGCAAATACAGATGCACAGCAACTCACATAGTGCAAAATATGACAAAAGAATACTTCAGTTTAACACAAAGGCTAGACTTTTAGACATTCAAACATTCCTTACCCTTACCTCAATTTTCTTTTATTTACAAAGCTCTAATCAAACCTCTTTCTACCCCAATCAAAGGGGGGAGGAACAGCAGTGGAGGGAGCAACTGAAGCAAAGCCAAGTGTTACCAAGTGTTGTTCTCAAAACCTCTTAAAAAGGAAAACTTCTTTTATACAGCTACTGTTTTATGCTGTTTAAATTATCAACTACTTCAGACCACCCACCTATTGATTCTACCAGTTCATGCATGTCTTCTGAGAGTTGCAAAAAAAGCATTTTAGAAAAGATATGAAAGTGATCTTTTGGCTTAACATACACAAGAAAAATTAAAAATTGCAGAGAAAAAAAAAAACACCAAAAAAACAGTTTAGCTGTTGATAAAATCTTGCCATAAACATTTTTTTTCTATGAAATGGAAGTGAAAGTTGGCTTTGAGAACTTCTATCAGAATGAAAGTCAAACAGACTATATGGATACAGATCACATATACCAGCAGAAGCAGTACCAGTGTAGGTATTATTTACGTTGGCAAAGTTGCAGTCTTGTTAGTATAGTGCTCTCCTTTGCTTCTCCTCATCCTGATTAAAACAAGTTAAACCAGTGAAAAAGTTGTTTTGTCTGTACACTGTATAGCGCTTCAGACAATGTTAGAAAGATCATGTCTGTGGTGGGTTGACCCCAGCCAGCATCTAACCACCCATACAGCTGTTTGCTCACTCCCCCCAACCCCTAGCAGAACAGGGTAGGGAATAGGAAGAGCAAAAGCAAGAAAATTCGTGGGTTTGAATTAGGGAACAGATGAATAATGTTAGCGCAATCTATTGTAGCTAGCAACTTAGATAAGATAGATGCGGTTGAAAGCATAACAAATAGTTTGGCAAGGTCACTGTGATCCTATTATAAGCAGAAGTGTGTAGATAACAGGAACTTGAATGTATACACTCGGCGACCATCTGGCTAGGACCAGTCTTGCGGTTTGGAGCTCAGCCAACTCAGCATTGAGGTATACAGTGAAGATGACTATGAGCCTTCCTCCAGAAGACCCCAATAGACGACCACCAGATGGCAATATGCGCGCGCAAGGAGGAGGAAACCTAGGATAATGGGTTCCTGGAAATAGTTATAATAACCCCACCTTTTCTAATATCCCAACACTGATGATGAATATGCATGTAAATACGCAATAAATGACTGTCTGCTATCCTCTCCAGTGTGCAAGTTAGGAGGAGCGATCCCCCTTGCACCCGGCACCGTAATAAACATACCTGCTTTATAACTCTCTTGAGTTGTGAAGTTTGATTCCGCATGTCAATTTGGTGACCCAGATGAGACATTCTCTGTCCGGCTGCGAGACCTGCTGAGGACGGGACTCCTCTGGGTGCCCCCAAGATTTCTTGGGAGAACTCCCCTACTCACCCAGATCATCGCAGGGGCAGACAAGGACCATCATTGGCGGACCAGGTATGTTGTAATTGGGTAAGGGGATACCTGTAAGTCGTGAGGAGACGTCCTGCGCGAGGTACAGAGCACTGGTGCTCGCCCCTGGGTAAGCTGGGGTTTGAGTCCCCATAAGGTGGTATCCTCGAGTGACTTGGGGTCTCCCGGCCGTGGGGGGGGCGGGAGTGGTATGGGGTATTGCCATAATCATTGTCATCTGTTGTAAAAATCCGGTACCATATATTATGATTTAATTTATACTGATCAGTGTGGACCTGTGGCAAACAGTTAACAGTTTATGATTTACGCTACACATGAGCATAACTATTATTTTAACTGGTATAGTTTGCGGTGTAAGAAGCGTAACGGGTCCTTTTGTGTGACTGTGTTGTACGAGTGAGACGCAGCACAGCTGCGAAGCAAGTGTGGAGTTCCGATCTGCGGTTCCGTGTTCTCCACGAGGAGAGCGGTCAGAGACGAACGAAGTGTATGATAGAATTTTTATGTATTAACAATTCTTGTCAACTAAGTGTTACCTTCCATATCAGAGGGAACGGGTATCATATCTAATAGGGACTGTTTGCGGCTGGAAGAAAGATCAGAATCAATGGGGTATATGAAAATAGAGAAGATTTCAAATTGGTTAGAAGAGAGGAAGCCTCCCCCTCTCTGTGTAAAAAGTGTAAGAGTTGCCGGCCCATTATAGTGACCCGGTGTTTGAAATGTGGGAAGGTGATTAAGGTAGACTCACAAGGTGAGTCAGTATACTGTTTCAGGTGTTGGAAGTGGAGGAATTTTAGTGATTTTAAGTCGGATTTTAACTACACGTTGTGTAGTCAGGCGGGATGGGTGGTGTCAGGCGGGATGGGTGGTCAACAGAGTGGGGGCATTTTAAGAAAGAGTCCCCTAGGATGTATTTTGAGTCATTGGAGAGACATCAGGGGACCTCCCGGGGGAAACCTTAGCAAGAAGACTTTGATCAAATATTGTAACCAGTGGTAGCCATTATATAAACTGGAGGATGAAGAAAAATGGCCTTTTAACGGAACTTTAAATTATAACACCCTGTTGCAGTTAATGTTGTTTTTAAGAAGGGAAGGAAAGTGGGACGAGGTTGTATATGTTGATATGTTTTTCACTTTAAGGAATCATCCGGATTGGCAAAAGGAATGTGGCATAAATCTGGCACCACACGATTCCTTAATATTAGCATTAGAGAAGGAACAGACGAAGGGAGAGAAAGGGAAACTGAAGAGGTGCTGCTCAGCATGTAGCATAGGGCAAAGATGTATAAGATCAGAGAAAGCGAGAAGTCAAGGATCAAATGAACTGCTAGAGCATCATAAACCACCACCAGTAAGGAATCAACAAGAAGGTGAAGTCTCTGACGATCCAGGGACCCCTCCCGACAGCCCCATATCCTCCCGTACCCAAAGAAGGAAGATACTTGAGGTAGTACAAGCTCCCTTAAGGGAGGCGGTAGGACCAGAAGGGGGTCCTGTTTTAATCAAGGTCCCATTTTCCTCATATGATTTGGAGACCTGGAAAAATGTAGCAAAAAGCTACCGAACTGATCCTGTAGGTGTAACCAAACAATTCCAGTTTTTGATAAAACAACACAATCCAGATTGGAGTGATGTTCAATTACTATTGGATCATATGACTGAAACTGAAAAACAGTTGATTGTGAAGACAGCCCAAGATTTGGCCACCGATCAGCTTAAAAATGACGGGGCAGATATAAAGGACCACTTCCCCTTACAAGATTCCCGTTGGGATCCCAACAGAGGAGTTCATAGGGAATTACTGAGTGCTTATAGAGATTGGATTGCAAGGGGAATGGAACGTGCAATCCCAAAAACAATTAATTGGTCTGCCCTGTATGCCATAAGGCAGGGCCCAAAAGAGACCCCATCAGAATTTTTATATAAGTTGCGGGACACAATGCAGAAGCATACTCCCTTAGATCCAAGCTCAGAAGTCGGAATTCAACAATTAGTGTCCCTGTTTTGGGGGCAATCAGTACCAGATATTCAAAGGAAATTGCAGAAGCTAAAACCGACTGAGAGTAAAAACTTGGAAAACCTGTTGGATGAGGCTTGGAGAACATATAGTAATTGGGAAGAGAAGGATAGAAGGAAAGATAGAAGGGCATTGGTGGCGGCCCTACAAGAAATTCAGGGAGGGAGGACCCCAGGGCCAAGAAAGCCCCTAGGGAGAAATCAGTGTGCATGGTGCAAACAGCAAGGGCACTGGAAGAATGAATGCCCAGAAAGACAAAGAGAAAAAGGGGCCCGAGTACAGGCACATGTCAAAGAAGACTAATGGGGACCTGAGGAATCTACCCTAGCAGATCCACTGGTTACATTACAGCTAGGGAAACAGCAACAGAAAATGGAGTTTTTGATTGATACAGGGGCAACATTTTCAGTCTTGAACCAGGCTCTGACACCTATGGATGATGATTTTGTAACGGTAA
>NW_010537218.1:96125-129155 GCF_000687285.1 Phaethon lepturus | reverse complement strand
CGTGGGGGTTCCCCCCGCGTCTTCCTCTTCTTCCACCCCGCACAGAGCAGCGCCGGTGACGGCGCGTACCCACAGAGAGATGGGGAAACGTCAAGCTTTAAACATTTATTACTCAGATGATGCGTTTTATAGCATACAGTGGGTCTGGATGTTCTATAAACAAAGACTGAATTGCCACAAAGAGTTATTAGCTCCCTTGTTTTAACAGTCTCTGAAATGCTGAAAACGATGAGTTTGTGTTTTCTCTAGTATGAATATCTAGTCTTTATTCTCCCCAAAACCTTTTTCCTTTTTTTTTTTATTTTTTCAATTTTTTATTTTAAAGCGCTTAGTTTAACAAATATGATTAAATTAAAAATGTCGCTTTTTCAAATGCAAATAAATACATTAAAAAAAAAAAAAAGAATCGCTAGCATTCAACTCCGCGTTCTGCAGGACACCGCAGCTCCCTTGGCTATCGACGGCGGACTTTGCAACCCTTAGTGTCATTTCTCCTGAAAAAATACTGAAAGTATCACCGGGACTGGCTAACAGCTAACACCAAAAAGAGCAAAATTAGTGTAAAGCCATAAAATACCCAGTGGGGAAATTAAAAAAAAAAAAAAAATCGTATTTAAGATTTTGAGAGACTTCCAAGTGAGGGATGTTATAAAAATAAGCATGAAAATAAATCACAAGTTATTCTGACAAGTTTTCCTTCAAAGCCATCAATCATGCCAAGAATAGATACTAATTAATCTCCTTCGGGGGAAGAGGGGAACGAAGCAAATCACTTACTTTTCCCTTTTTTCCCCCATTTTTGTTTCACATCCATATACATAAGACTTCTCCAAACAGGGGTGAAATTCCTCATGGGGAAACCGAGCAAGTCACTTTGCAGGTAGCAAAAACTCTTCAGTTTGGAAATAATTTCACCGGGAATGAGGTGAATTAGACACCGGGGAGTCCGAGGGGACCGGCACGGCGGTGGTGCAGAGCATCGCTCCTCTGCAGATGCTTCAGACGCTCGCCTTTACACCTTTACACCGAGGTTTGGCCCCACACGTATTTGGCCCGAGGAGGTTATTTTCCCCTTTGCTGATGTAGCCACGTGGGGAAAACGTACTAAAACCCCACGCGGATACTTCTACTGAGCAGCGAAGAGCGAGTCTGGCTAATTCGGGGAGACGTAGCCGGCGGCTTCGCACCTTCAAAAATTGTTGTAGAATTACACTCTTTGGCGACCGTTTCTAAAGAAAGACACAAAAAAAAAAAAAAAAGAGAAGAAGAAAATACGTGACGCCATCCCCAAGTGCTCGCACCAGGAACCCCAAAAACTTCCCAGCGCTGCTCCCCATCAAATGACCTCGTGGTACCTCCTTTTCCCAACACGGTACCACGGTTAATGATGCCATGTGCCTGCTGGATTCCTACTGATGGACTTCAGAAAGATATCACTGGCAGCACGTAATTTTGGGGAAAAACCCCCACTTTTGGTCAACGTTTTGATTTTCACGTATCAACGGAGCGACTGACGGACCAAAGCGGTTAATGGCTGGATGAACGTACGTCAATAGCAGAGATAAATGGCAAGACATTAAAACGACGGATTTCACGTTAATGTTCTTCAGTGGGAGAATCCCCGGAGGGGAAGGTCATGGGCCAAGCCCGGTCGGTGGGGCTCACAGGACTGCACCCCGATGGCAAAACTGAATAAACCCTTACGGCTGGTAGGGTTGGGGAAATGCTTAAGCGGAAATATGGCCACGTGGCTTTACACTTCGCCTCTGAATGCCTCCTGATGGGTGAAAATTCAGGTTTTTAGAAGCAAAATCTCCAGTTCTCTTGAGTTTGTCTTTTTGTTTTTTCTTCTTTCACTATAACCCCAGAGCAAATTCTGGTGGAAGGGGAAAAGAGAAGCTGCAGGGGCCGGAGCGGTGGTCTCGATCTCTGGCACCGCGACCCATCAGGCTGTGCCCCCGTACAGGACTTTCCTGCTCGTTAAAAAAAGACAAACAAGACAAAACTGGTTTTCAGGTTTCTCCCAGAAGACTGATGCTGTGCCTGGGTGCGCTGCGATGGGTGTTAAATCCCCTTCTCCTCCGCTCCCTGAAAAATCGGGGAGCAGGCAAATCCAAGAGCAACGGGCGCAACCCTGAGCCTTATAATACTGATGGGCTTTGCCGCCTTAATCAAGTTCAGCTGCTCATTAATACTATCAAACCCTATTGCTGCTAACGAAGCTGACCCAAGGCAAGGCGCCGTCTCCGCGCGAAGCTCCCCGGCTCAAATCCACCAAGCAGAAATTAATTTTTCCAGACAAGTCCAGCGCACCCAGCAATCACTTTCCTGCTTTCTGCGTTGAAAACTGAAGCTCCCGTTTCCAGCTCGCTCCTCTTGCTCCATGTGTGGATTAGACACCGCATCAGCAGACAACCAACTGAAAATTCAAATAATATTAAACCGCAGCATCAGGACTCGAATCTCCTGCAATGCGTTTTCTGCTGAAAATTTCTGCCTTTTAAATTTTGCAGCAAAACCTTCCTCCCCATCGCGGACAGACCAACACATTCATAAGGCACCCGAGAACATACTGCACACCCAAAGACGTTGAGGTGAAATCTCTCTTCTCTACAAGCCACCAGAATATCAGTGTTTTGCTTGGAAAAATGGGTTTCAGCTGCTGAGCTCAGACCCAGCCTGCCTGGTCCGGGGTCCGTGCATGCCGGCGCCACGGCATCGTCTTCTTATCACTGGGAAAGGAAAGAACATTGAATAATGGGAAGAAAACGGGATGGGCTGCCGGCATCGTGCCTTCCTTGGCCCCTCTTCCACTGCGCCGACGGGACGGGGCAGCTCGCACCTTTAGGCTTCACCACAATAAGCACCAGAAGTGATTTAGTAGGTAAAAGCATCACTAGACAAGCAAATAAGGAGACCATCAAGTCTTGTTCATGATGCGGGGAGCGATGCAACGGCGTGGTGTGTCCCTCTGTACCAGCCTCCTCCCGCTCCGGGCATCTCCTCGCCCAGGCGGCATCTCGCCATCACCCCCTGCAGCCGCCCTCTCCCATGGGATGCTCCAGCACGGAGCAACCTGGGGATCCTGGAGCAACGCGGGGATCCCAGAGCAAACGCTCTCCCTCCAAACACGTCACCCATCCCTCGAGGACACAGTGCCACGTACACCGACTGTGGGAGAGAGCCGCTCCTGTACACCGCGCACTGGATAGCCAATTCAGCTGGTAAGATGCCAAGCTCAAAACCTCTGTTTTTGGCTTTTCCTATTTTTGCCTCTTCTATTTGCCTCCTTTTTGCCATACCTCACTTGTCTTCTCTTTACCGGTCTCCAAAGAAGAATATCAAACCTTCATTTCTCCCTTGCCCTGTACATTATTAGGCCTGACTATAACAGGCCTGGATTTAAATGTATAATTACAACCATGACAGTAATTACAATAAAGCACTCCTTCAATGGAAACAAAAGAAAATTATTACAAAAAAAAAAAAAGGTTATTAGTGGCTGAGGGCTAACGGCGACTTGAACAGCAAGAGCCGCAGAATCCCCCGTTTCTTAGAGCTCCCAGCTCAGAGGACACGTTTCTCAATCCATCGAGGAGGTTACTGGCAAGACGACGGTGGCTATGTTACTTCTGCAGTGGCTTTTGGACTCCTTTAAAATACTCCTTCTGCTTCAGCATCTTCACGTAAACCACTAGTCAGCTCGCGGGAAGGCGTTGCTTTCCCCGTCTCCGAGCTGCTCGCAATTGTCCGTTCAATGATACAATAAAATAAGAAGAAAATACAAACGCTCGAGAAAAAGAAAACCCAGTGCAAATAAGAAAGTCGTCCCGCTCTCCGATCCGCTTTCGAAGGGGTGGCGGGGGGGGGACACACACACAGAGAGTCGAAGACAAGAGGAGGGGGAAAAACCTAACGCAAGCCCCGCTCGACAAAAGCCATCAATTATGAGCGTCTGGTGTAGTGTGTGTCTGGCTTTGTCCTCCCGAGACATCTGCTGCCTGCTGTCTCCTGCCAGTTGGCCGGGGCAAGGCAGGAGGACGGCGTGAAAACAATACTAGCCCCCACGCGGATTCGATTTTTTTTTTCTTTCTTTCTTTCTTTTTTTTTTTTTTCCCAAATTCTCCGTCTTCTTTCGAAAGCTAAACAATAACCCGGCGGGATGCGTTGCTGCTGCTTGAGCAATGAGTTCAGAAAAAGAAACCCCTAAAACAAAACCACGGCGAGGAAGAGGGGTGGCACTTGGCGACGCGGCTGAAAAAGAAACATGCTTCTCCCTCCCCACCCCACGAACGTATTCTCGAGCATGCTGGGGTTTGGTCTGCTGGGGGATTTAAATCGGAAAAGCTCTCGCCGGATCCCGTCAAGGTGCATGTCTTCTTCTCGTCCCTTCCCACCCCACCTTGCCCTGCCCCTCAAGCCGTCAGTTTTTGGATGGTCTTGTTGTAGTACTGCGTGATGGTGGGCGTCAGGGGGTTCCAGTTGTTGGCGTGCAGCTCGATGACCTCCAGCAGCAGGGACCGCGTCAGCATGGACTCGGAGGGACACAGCATCTTGTCGCGTGCTATCGCCAACAGCTCCGTCATCATCTCGGGCAGCTGCTCCTCCAGCAGCCGGCCGGTGCTCTGCAGCTGTCGGGAGAAGAGGAGGTCAACCATGGCATACTGATCCTTAGGGGTCCCTTCCAACTTGAGATATTCTACGATTCTGTGATATTAAAAAACCGTGCTGGCTTTCGTAGACACCCTCCACCCCTGCAGCCCTCCCCTGCTCGATGCGGCGGGGCGGGCAGGCAAGGTTAAGGGCGTTGTGGCTTTTGAAAACCAAAACCACCCGGCAGCAAGCTCCAAGAGCCGACCGTGAAGGGCGAGGTTTTCAAAAGCATCCGCGCCGGGCTGCTGGAGGAGCGAACGGTTCGGCTCCCACTGACTTCAAAGGAGGCAAGGCTGGATTGCTTTTGAAAAAAAAAAAAAAAAAAAGAAAATGAATCCCACCTAAAAATCCTGCTATTGTCAAAACAAAGTGCAGGCTGTGATGTGGTATTCCTGCCTTCTACCTGGCCCTTCATTTACTCGCTGATTCACAGCTGCCAGCGACTCCCAGTCATTAATCAGAATAAGCAGAGCCCTCCTGTATGCATAACAAATCCTCCCTGCCGAGATCTGCATTTATACCCGTCGTGCCGCTTCGCTAAGGACAGCCAAGGGTTTTTTAAAACAATTACTCCTCGGAGAGCCTCCGTGGAGCAGTATAAGCCCCAGATGGTCCCACAGAGGAGAAGGTCCAAGCTTGGAGCAGAGAGCAACGAGTCCACCATCACGGAAGACTCGTGGGGCTTGAACGCAGAGCTCCCCGAAGTCCTAACCTTAAAAATTCAAATACTCCTCCTCGGTTGCCTGTCGCTTTGCTGAGTTTCAACCACTGAGCCTACAATTTCAAGTGCTCTCTGCAAGGAAAGCATCCATCCCCACAGGCCAATTGCTTCCCAAACGTGAAACTAATAAAACTCTGACATATTTGTACCAGCATTTCTCAGCAAAGCTGCTGCTGAGCACAGCAAACCTCCCGCCATGTGAGGCACAGGGCAGCTTTTGCTCCAATACAGGTGTGTTTGTGCTTAAAAAATAAATGCAAGGTGAGATTTGAAGGAACCAGGATAATAGAATTTTGTGATGGAACCCCAGCTGCCAAACTTTTTGCATCCATTCGCATGCATCAAAAGTCCAGTGATAAGAGTCTCAAGGGTCATCTCTTGTCTCACAGTGATGTCTTTTATCTCCTCCGCTCTGGGGAGACCCCCCTGCAGGGCTGCGTCCAGCTCTGGAGCCCTCGGCACAGGAGAGACACGGACCTGCTGGAGCGGGGCCAGAGGAGGCCCCAGCAACGCTCCGAGGGCTGGAACCCCTCTGCTGGGAGGACAGGCTGGGAGAGCTGGGGGGGGTCAGCCTGGAGCAGAGAAGGCTCCGGGGAGACCTTCCTGCAGCTGCCAGGGCTGAGAGGGGCTGAGGAGAAAGGTGGGGACAGGCTTTTTAGCAGGGCCTGTAGCGACAGGACAAGGGGTGACGGTTTTAAACTAAAAGAGGGCAGATTCAGACTAGATAGAAGGAAGAAATGTTTCACAGTGAGGGTGGTGAACCCCTGGCCCAGGTTGCCCAGAGAGGTGGTGGATGCCCCATCCCTGGAAACATCCCAGGTCAGGCTGGACGGGGCTCTGAGCACCCTGCTCTGGTTGGGGATGTCCCTGCTCACTGCAGGGGGTTGGACTGGATGGCCTGGAAAGGTCCCTTCCCACCCAAACCGTTCTACGATTCCATGACTCTATAATGCAAAGAGACAACACGGCTCTTTGTGTCTGGAAACATCGAGTAGCTGCCTGACACATGCATAGCCAAGGACAGAAGGGCCAAAGCAGTGAGGACGGGGGCGGGTGGTGCAGGTGCTTCCCTACCTCCATGGAGCAGCAAAGCACAGCGTCTTCCTTCACATCCTGAGATTGCAACAACTGCAAAAGAGAGAAGAGAGAGGCGGTGAGAAATGCATGACCCCCTCCTCCTCCTCCCTTACGACCTTCCTTCCATCGCTCCGTCCAGCTTGGCTTTTGCCACTTCCAGGAGGAAAGGACAGAAAATCAGAAAGAGGGGAGGAAAGAGATTATCAACACAAAAAATTAAGATAAACAGTGACAAAATGCAGGGTGAAGGGTATCACCAGCGTATCCGCTGCTGAGAGCGAGCAAGCAGAGCAGAATATAGAGAACTTGGATGAACAACTTTCAAAATAAATTTTATTTAGGTTACATTGCTTTTTTTTATGCCACAGCAGGCAATGAGAAAACACACTCGTTTCACACACACAGCAACTAAATACCATCATCAGGCGACAACAACCGAGCAGCACAGCCCTGGGAGCGGCTGTTTGGAAGGGAAGGGCTCTGCAGCCACCCACCACCCAACCTCTCCGTCCCTGTGGGGACACTTCTAACAGCCACAAAATTACCTGATGGGAAAGCGTTACATCCAATACACTGTAATTAATATGTCTCCTTCTAGACTGATTACATAGCGGTGCAAGCGCAATGGGTTGCAGCGAAACTATGGCGTTTTAGGTGCAGCAACGCCAACCCCACTCTGCCTTCCACGGACTTTGCGTTACAAACATGAGCTCGTAAGCACGAGCGACTTTCGAGAGAGATCCAAAACGTTCCTGTGCACGGCATGGGATGGTGAAGGAAGATGCTCTTCTTGGTTCAGGCTCAGGGCATGCAGTGAGGGTCAACGGCTTTACCCAGCAATGGCAAAGCGTAGGAGCTCAGCACATCCCGCCCCACAAACCTTGAAACCATGGGCAAAGCCCCTCGAAACCAGATCAAAAATATCCGTTTTTGTTTTCATCTTTGTGACTTTGTCACGTGCACAAAGATGCCGTTTCAAAGTATTTTGCTAAAACCACAAGAGAAAGCACAGTTGTTCTAGTTGTTTTTCGAGTAGATAAAATACTGAGATTCTCAATCAGCCAACAAAGCGAGCTGGAGCGCTATGAAAAACAGCGTACCACGAGGTGGCTGATAAAATTACAAGTGCTGGCAACACTTGAAGCTACGGCCACTTCCACTCCACCGCCGTGGGTTGAACAAGCCCTGCTGGCCCTGGGCTAATCCCTGCGTGCAGTGGGGAGCTGAGTGCAGGCACTAAACACTGAGAAAAAGGAGAAAAATTGGGAAAACTGGCTTCATTAGTATCTGAAATGCATCAGGGAAAGGCAAACTTTGGAAAAGTGGTTGGACTATTTAAAACTGCCCATATAAAAAATGCTCAGCGTAACTAAATGTGCTCCAAAGTCACATCCTTTAGTTAAAATCACAGTTCTGATTCTCAGCCTTATCATCTCTCCTTCCCACTCTCATTTTTTCATGTTTCCTTTCCTAAACAAATAAATGCCTATTTGTTTACTGGCTCCACTGCTGGAAAATAGGAAAAAAAGAGGTAATTCAAGGAATTATCATTGGTCTCAAAGTTTTTTCTTCACCCTCTTCTGTTTTCAGCAGACAGCAGTTTGTTTGCTCTGAAGACGATGTTTACAACATCTCGATGAGCATGTGGTCCATTGGTTTTTATCTCACAGTAGCCAAAGGTTCAGCCAGAGTTTTGAAGACATGCAACAGCCCCCCCCCAGTTTATCTTTCTGCTGAGTTGTTTGGAAAATGTTAGTTAAGCCCAAGCCGCATGCTCTGAGATAAATTCTCACAAACAGTTCACAGATTCGCTGCAAAAAAACCCTTGAGATCATTTTAAACCCAACAACAAGAAAAAAAAAATCCATTAGGGACAAATATAAACAGGCAGTAGTCCAGAAATTAAGTTCTGGGGTATTTAGGTCGTGAGCATGGCATGAAGCAGGGATGCAAATTAAATATTATACTCATCTTTCCTATTTTTGCTATTCTTTAGTGAAGAGCATAGCCTGAAAATTAAAGCAAGAAAAGTGGAGTTAGGATTGATTAGGAAGGACCTATGGTGGCCCAATTCCAGCCCTTCCTCTGCCGTGGTCTCCTTGATGATCCTGCTCTCTGCCAGGGATACGTGGTCAGGGAAAGGCTGTAACTTCACTTGGGCTTTCCTTGCCCCAGCTGCCCACCCACAGAGTTGGGACATGCTTGTGTCCCAACAGGTGGTTGTGAGGATGAAGATGTCACTGACAAGTGCTTGGATATTTGACTAATGAGGAATAGTCTTACCTACTTATGATAAAATAGAGACTACATCCTACCCCCAGACTTGGGCAGGCACCTTCTACCTCCACGCTGCCCTCCTGGACCTCATCTGAGGTGACTTGGCTGAACAAGGAGAATGCATGTGCTCCATCTTGTCCACTGAGGCTCCACTGCTCCATCAGGGCACCATGTGCTCCACCTCGTCCATCCAGGTACCATCTGCTCTACTGCTCCACTGAAGCACCAAGAGATACCAGTCCCATGGGCCGCAGTTCAACCTCTGCCTGTGATATGTGGGTTGGGGAGGCCCACAATCTGCTCACCAAACCCAGGCATGGCCCTGCGCAGCAGAGCATGGCCAAGCAGGCAGATCTGCTGGCTATCTGGGAACCAGAGTCCAAGTCCATGCCCGCAGATGGTTGTCAGCCACCTGCATCAGTGAAACAGTCCAAAGCCAGGAGGATCAGAAAGATGTCACCGTTCCTCTGCATGTTCCTGATCATACCTATGTTTCTAGCCTGCTGGAGCGGGGCTCTGGAGCTTCCCTGGGGTGTAGGCACCGGCTATCTGCTGCTGACCCCTGCGCGCTGGGACAGGAGGAGATCAAGGAGCCCGGTTTGCTCTCCCTAGCCTGGCATGGGCACTGAACTGCTGCTGAAGGCTGACAGCGAGGGTTGCACTGCAAGCACCGTGCTGCCTGGGGTCCCGCCATCGACGGCCTCACCCACCGGTGACATCTTCCATGTATTTCTCAAAGGGTGCTTCATCCCCACCCACAGCTGCCCCACGCGAGCACCAGGCACCCCAAAGCAGCAGAGTGGGTGCTTCAGCAAGAACACAGCGTTTCCCAAGGCTCTTTGACCCCCACGTCAGCCCTGATGGCACTGCAAGAAAAAATGGTGCAAAGACTTTGAGTGCTCCAGGGAAATCACAACCCCGAAGTACCGGCGCTTGCGTGACCATAAACCTGAACCCAACCAATCGCGTTCATTGTTTGCAATCTAATTCATATTTACTTAAAACATTTTAACCTAAATATGCTATACCCATTACATTAGCACTCCCACATTGGAATTATTATTTAGCTATCTATTTATAACCGCTCCTCCCTGCTGCATGTCTCTGCCCAAATGCCACCATGGGCACCATCCCATCCCTCTCCACCAGGTTCCCACACGGTTCAAACCGGCTGATGAACGTGGACGAGGGAGTTGAAAAAGGAGCGCGAGGCAGACAACAGGGCAGGTGAGCCGAGACTCACACGCTTCTCGGTTTAACCTGTAATCATCGCCCGGAGGCTGGGGCTGTCTGCGAGAAAAGCTTCCCTTTGCTCTCCAGCCGGTTTCCCCCGTATCGGGCAATGAAAGCAGCAGTTCCTGCTGGAAAGCAGACAAAGAGTCTGCTTGATTTCCTAAGAGAGGAGGCTGCATGCCAGAATCTGCCCGGCCAGTCATATAATACCCAACCTCGGTTGCGAAAGGCTTCTCACTTTTGTTTCTGGTGCTGGACTAGCAGCTTTGCAGACTGGTGGAAGGTATCGGGCTCCTCCTCTTCCAAATTTTTGTGTCCTGCTGAGAGATGGAGCACTGGGCAAGGTCCTCTGCGAGGTCAGCGTGCACGGGTGAGCTCCGGGTGCCAAACATTTTCATGAGCAACCCAAAATAAATTGTAGGGACTGCTCCTGGAAGTGCTGCATGTGCCGGAGGAGCTGCAGCGCCTCGCAGGGAGGCTCTTGAGTGCAACTGGTTTCCGTGGCAGGCTACTGGGACCAGTCTCCCCGGCCTCTGCGCCCTCCAAACCTGCTCTTTACATCTTTGCAGAGGTAAGCGTCATAAGCCCCATGGGGTGGGCATGTAACTGCAGGTGAAGGGGCAAAAAGCCCCAAAACTGCAGCTGTGCTTCATCACAGAGAGAGCCAGCTTGGTCCTCCCAAACAGCGATGGGTGCACATGACTGTGGTGCAGACCAGCAGGAGCAAACCAGAGAGCCAAGCTGAGGGGATTCACATACCTACGAATATTTGGGTTTATTATCTGCTTTCTGAGATCATGTGGCCTGCTGAGAAGCTAAAGTGCTTACTTGGTATTCTCAGGGGTGCCCACGCCACGAGCAGGACTGGAGAACCTGCCCCACCGCCCCTTATCACCAAACCGTGCAGGTTTAATTGTGTTCTTCAGCAATTCTCCCCAGGAGATGGAGTGGGAGCAGCCCAACGCATACATTACCGTTTCCAGCTGCAATGATATTTCTCCTGCAAGGCACAGTACTAATTATTGTGTATGATATCGCTTGCAAAATGACGTATAAGCAACGCTTGCCACAAACTACCTCTTAGCATGCAGTGTTTTCTGATGCTTTGGTGATGACTCCAGTGTGAAAGTGCAGAAAGCTTGAAAATACGGCTCTCCACCCAGAGCCATGGAGAGGTTGGGAAGTCTTTGAGACCAAGTGAAAGCTGGACTGACCACAGCCCATATGCCGCTTGCCCCGGCTCTCCAACGGGCATCTCAGGTTCACCCATCCAGATGGCAACACGCAAGGACATCTAGACAAGCCTCGGGCGTGAGGCTCCAGCCTCGCAACCGCTCTGCGGTCCCTGCCCACAGGTATGCTTTTCATCTAACGCGTAGGTCACGAGGAGGTGCCTGCCGGTATTCCCCCTGGGGAGCGTGGACCACGACCGCAGAAGAACCAACGTGTTGCAAATGCATCATCCAGGTGTAGCAGCCAGCACACTGGTGTAAAACGAGGCAATGGGTGAAAACAGAGACACGTTTCGATTAGGAAGAAGGAAAAAAACAGCTACTTGTGCCACTTGGAACTGAAGCAGAATGAACATACTGTACTTGAAAGGGTGCAGGAGAGATGGTGCTTCCCAGTCCTGTTTTTAACCAGAGGAGCCCTTGGGAAGGGCCGTGGTGGACTTTGTCCTCAACAAGATGGATCCGTTCCAGCTCTGTGGTCAGGATTGTCATGGACACCCCCTTACAAGGGGGCTTATAAGAAAGATGGGGACAGACTTTTTAGCAGGGCCTGTGGCAACAGGACAAGGGGTGACAGTTTTAAACTAAAAGAGGGCAGATTCAGACTAGATCTAAGGAAGAAATGTTTCACACTGAGGGTGGTGAACCCCTGGCCCAGGTCACCCCGAGAGGTGGTGGATGCCCCATCCCTGGGAACATCCCAGGTCAGGCTGGACGGGGCTCTGAGCACCCTGCTCTGGTTGCAGATGTCCCTGCTCACTGCAGGGGGGTTGGACTGGATGGCCTTGAAAGGTCCCTTCCAACCTGAACCATTCCGTGGTTTTATGATCATCCCCTACAAGCAGGAGCGCTGTTAAGGCGCAGGGTGTGCCGTCCTGCTGACACGGCTCTGCACGCACTCGTGGTAGCCTAATGGACCAGTCGGGGAACTCCTGCCCCCAAAACCTCCTGGAAACCCCATGGTCTGATAGATGGGTCCTCCCAGCAGCACAAGCTGGTTCTGCTGCGCTTCACAGGCTCTCCACAGAAAGACAGCAATAGCAATTTTCTGCTTTTCCAGCGGCCCTTTATCTGTCGCAAGTCTTTAAGGAAGATGCCAGAGATAAGATCCGTGGGACTGCTCGGCTGCTGTGCATGGGCAGAGTCACGCACTTCTCTGAGCTACAAGCAGTTGCTACAACTCCACTTTTCATACTGTCACAAGGCACGGGGTGGTGAAAACAGCCAAGACTGGGGAAAATACAAAGTACAAACGAGGGTGTGGGGGATGAGTAACTACAAAACACTCCACCAGCAAGGCCAGTTTCAGGATTCCTACAATCTGCTCCCATTAGAAGTATCAGCTCCTCGGCCCAGGGCATCAGAAGGTCAGCTGGGCTGGTTCTGCATCCACCAACAAGCTGTGCCAGTGCCACCCTCCCTAAAGGGGTACTGAGTCCCTCTCTGGGCATACCCTGGGAGCTAGGGAAGTCAGGTGAGACCTTTCTGAGAAGAAACAAGTGAGCACGTGGAAACAGAAGCCCCTTAGAAGTCCACAGGCATAAGTGGCATCTCCTCTGCTCACCTGTTTGGTGCTGAGGTTGCCCAAACACGAAGTTTTTGGAAAACCTTTCCTTTATGGAGCTGCCTGTGCCGAACTCTGCACGAGGCACAGGCTCTGCCATGCTCCAAAACATTATCTGTTGGGCTCCAAAAACCCAGCTGAGCTGGGAGAGGCAGGCTGTGTCACGCTGCACCCACTAACAACGGTGTTTCTCTCCGCACGGCCTTCTGCTCACGCCTCTCCGGGGATCTGGTGCAGTCTTCAAGCCCACTGAAGATGCACAAGGTGCCACCAGCCCAGGCATTTCATGGAGGGGTCCCTCTTCCCAGTTCCCTGACCCGGGTGGCCTGGTGTCAGCCCGGGTGAGAACATGCTGCCAGCAACTCACGCTGCTCCATCAGGAAGAGGCCACCAGCACGGGTCACGGCTGGTCCCACAGGCAGCTGCCCAGAGGAGGTGGCACGGGGGGAAGAAGCTCTGGGCTGGAGCTGTTCGCGCCGGCATGGCTGCGTTGAGAGCTGTGTCCATAGGAGGCACTTTCCAAAACGTATTTTGGACAACTTGAAGGAGTTTGTTTGGTGGCACCTACTCCTTTTACAGTGATGCTCTCAGCTGAGGAGGAGACTTCTGTTCTCCTATTACCCAACCAGGACTGCCGGGGAGGATGGTAAGACGAGATGATTAGTTTGTTTATTGCATTGAATAAACCAAAATGTTGGTTATCCTCCTTGTCAGGCTCCTGAGGAACTCAGAGATACTTAACAGCGAATTGAATTAAGGCCAGAGGAACAAAACCCTGTACCCAGTCGTGGGAAACTCCTCCTACTCCTTTCCACTGTAGACAAGGGAAACCATGAAACCTGACTCTCTCTCCCCAGATCTGGAACAGCAGAAGGGATTCCTGCGAAGATGGAAACCATTAAGAGGCAATTACTGGAGACAGTGATGAAGAAAATCTGGTCACTCATCGAGCCAGACACTGCAGTCCAACAGTAGCCTGGTGGTTACACATCCCCTGGCTGGAGGTGGACCTTCAGGACCTGAAGATGGGCAAGACAGACAGAGCCACCCAGTCTGCGCGCGCGGGGAGACCGAGCCACCCAGGCGGCCGGCTTCATCCTGCCCGGCTGACGACATAATAACCCTGGGAGAGGAGGATGTGATCTCATCCCAAGGGTCCCGAGGAAACACAAAACATGGAAAGAAACAGCGGCGAGACCATCGCGCTTGATTGCGACGGGCTCCACCCTGGCTCGCCGGACGCTCTGCGGAGGGAGAGAGCGCATGGCGGCAGACGCAAATAGTTGTGTTTACATCCCATTGAAAGGGTTTTTGGGAACTAACAATGCCTGGTACGAAGGGCGAAGGAGAGAAACAAAGCCACGCGAGGAGGAGGGACCATCCTGTGAGATGGTATCTAGCTTCATTTCTTTATCTGCCCTAATTGCTTCCTCTGCCTTCTTCCATGGGTCCCAGAGAAACAAGGGTGGCATTTCCCCTCCCCTATTTAAAATATGCCATTACGGTTTTAATGCTGGGACTAAACGAGTCCCGTAGCTTTCCAAGAATGTATATTCCTGCACATAAAATACTCAACAGAGTTAAGCTGGGCTCAAAAGCATCGCGCAGCCCTCCTCGTTTTGGTCTGTCCTCATTTACTCCCAAACAACACCCGGCCTCCTTCACCGTAACCCTGCCCTTTGACTGAAATGATGCTGATGAAAGGGAATTTTTTTTTTTGCCCATACAAGGTGCATTCACAGGAGGGTTTTTGCCAGCGCAGCTACAGCTTCTGCGTGCACGGGAGCTTCTTCCACAGCTATTTCTTTATTTAGTGCATGATGGCCGCGGAGGCACGGGGACATCCATCCCTGCCGGGAGCGTGCTCCCGCAGACAGACCTGCGCCCGTCCCTTTGCAGACCCCCGCTCCCACACGCTACCTCCTGCCACGGCTCTGAAGGTCCGCATCACCCCACGCAGCAGCGTACCCCGCTCGCTCCAAATCCCAGACTTTTCTCCCAGCTCTTCAGACCTCCTCTTCTGGATTCCCACGATACACCCCACTTGCTCGCTCTCCCCATTTCTCCTTCCTTCCCGTGTCCCTGACCCCCAGTCTCCTCTTTCTCTGGCATCCCTTCCCTCCCATGCCTGCATCCCTCATCCCTCCTCCATCCTCTACCCCTACAAACCACTTCCCAGTTTGTCCCAGTCCCGCCAGACTGGAGACCAAACGACTGATTTTTGCAGAACCAGATGGGGCGAACCAGAAGGGGACTTTTATGAGGAAATAAGTCCCCTTCTTCATAGAGGACTGACTGACTTCCTCCGGTCACATCTGGCCCCATGGAGTCACCTGGGTGGAAGGCTGGCGCGGGGTCAGGATCTGGCCCCCTTGGTGCCTTTGCGCATTCGATAGAGGAAAAATTCCGTCTCATTCTCTGACTAGGAGCATAATCTTAAAAATCCTAGCATCTCATTATGCTGTCAAAGACCCTTTTTTGACTCAAAAGGCTGATGCTTTTTAAAAAAGGAGAGTGATTAAAAAAAAACCCCAACAAAAAAGCCCCCCATGTTAAAAGATACAATTTTCTTTTCCAAACAGCACCACCCTCCCTGCTCATCTGACTGCAGCCGGGAAGGTTTTCCTCTCTCTTCCTCTGAAGGAGACAGTGAAAAGGCAGTGCCCTCTTGAAGTTCAGACGTTAATTACCGTGTTAGAATATTTTGCTAAATTACACAGCATGGCCCCAGGAGATAACAGGCACTAAGAGAAGGGAGGGGAGTGGATACCCGTCTACACGCTGCACCGCAGACTCAGACGTGGGGGAAAGGCAATTAGAAAGGGAGTATTTATCCTCCCTGCACCACCCCCCCGAGGCTTTCAGTTAGCAGCGTGTACCAAGGCAGGGAAGCGATGGGAGCGTGCCAGGATTTTAAACGATGCTGAAATGGGACTGTCTCTGCCAACCAGACTGGAGGTAGGAGACAGCTCCTGCAGAGGAGCAACTGTCCTGCCTGCTGCCAGCCGGCCGGGTCTGCTCCCCACGGCCTCTGTGGGGCTGATTCACCGCTCCTGGGCGCTGCCCTCAGGCTCCAGGGTTGGTAATAAGACCATAAAAGCATCTGTCTTGGGTCAGGTCAATGCCCACATCTCCCTTAAGGGTGGTGATGCTCAGGGTGATACCCCCAGAGTACCAACAATAACTCCCTCAAGCTGGAGGGACCTCTGTGAATCGGTCCTGCAGCCACCGCCTCCTGCACGAAGGAGTTCTGCGGTTTAATTAGTCTCTCTGTGACGAGCTGCTTCCCAGGGTTTACTCTGAACTTGCCCCAACAGACCCATCCGATGTACCCGTGGGTGCTGAGAGTGGGACGGTGCCGCAGCAAGGCTGCTCCCTGTCACTCCTGGAATCTGATACCCTTGTATCCGAGCTAGGACATCATGGGTGGACAACCAGAGGGGTAAAAAAGATTGGTTGGATGGCTGGGCTCACAGGGTTGTGGCTGTTGGGTTACAACCCAATTCTGCCTGGAGGCCAGTGATGAGGAGTACTGAGGGGTCTGTCCTGGGACTTGCCCTGTTTAGCACCCTTATCCATGACCTAGAGGAGGTGAGGAGCACACTCTTGTGAAGTTTGTAGATGACACCAAGTTGCGGGGACAACTCTATGTGCTCAAGGAGCTGCCATCCAGAGGCTGGAGGAAGGAGTCAAGAGGAACCTTAAACATTCAGTAAGAAACAAGCCCTGCACAGAAGATCTTGGGGACAAGGGTAAGGGGTGGGATATGGTTATTATGGGGGGGGGAGAGGGGGCAAAGCCCACCCATTGTTGCTAGCCCTTGTGGGACTCCAACCAGCAAGATGCCTTGAGGGGACCACAGTGACATCGCCACCTGGCATCTTCTCGAGCTTTAGGTCCCGCGAGCCAGTTTTTCCACCTCCTTGCTCTGCTGCCGTAGGCAACTGCTCAGGTTACCTGGCTGTAAAGCCACGTCTGACTGCTGAATGGCGTCATAAAAATAAACAAATGCATCCAAAGCAGCACTCGACACCAACCACCTTGGCTGGAAGCGGCTCCTCCTGGCAGAGGGTTGGCAGGAAGGTGGCAGCTCCCAGGCCCAGAGGCACCTCCTGGTTTGGCATCCCAACAACATCCGCTGAGGATGAGATCGAGACACAAGAGGAGCCAAACCTCGCAACACCACTCATCTGTCCTGCCTGCTGTAGAGCATGACCATGGCTCCAACGTGGCTATGTTCCTTCCTTCCCTGCAGACCTCAGGGTGATGGTCACCAAGAGCTGGGCCAGGTCCCTCAGGACCCAGTCCTAATGCTTCTCCTCCCCAGCAGCACCAGGCGATGAAGCAGGGAGGGCAGCAAGCTGGGTTGGTCCACATCAACCCCACTGACACACAAGCAGACATGGGCAGCACAGAGCTGGATGAAGAACAGCCAGCTCCAACCATGCTTAGGAAAGAGCTAGGAAAAGCAAAAGTGGTGATAATCAGTGAACAACAGATGGCAAATAATATGAGTTATTATCTCTACATCTTCAGTAGCCACAGGGCACTTGTTGCACCAGGCACCGGGCTCCTGAGTGTTCCTGCCCCACTGATGGCTCAGCTGACATTTGCTGGTCCCGGGTCTTAACCCATATTCTACATTTTGCTGACTCTGCCAAAGGCCATGGAAAAGAAGAAATATGGCCAGGCTACAAGAACCAAAGTCCCTTGGTTGTTGTCCTGGTTTTAGTTGGTTTGGGGGGATGTGCAACATGAAGTATTGTTGGAGTGGGGCTGAATGTGGTCCTTGGTGTTTGGGCTTGGGGCAGAGGCTTCAGGGCAGCACGGATGTCAGCATGTTCATTCCCCACCATCCTGGAGGGGCAGAAAGAGATGTACAGGGACAAATTTGGCATGGTTGTGAGAATTAAAATGAGGCCAGGGTTGAGAGCACATGGCTGTAGGGCTGGGAGAAGACAGTGGAACATCCCTCTTGCTTAGACCATCAAGTCTGGGAGCCAGGAAAATTTCCTAAAAATGCTAGAAGTGTTTTGACTGAGCTAGACAAAAGCCTAGGAGGATAATAGAGGAGGAACGTGGTCCTGGAAGATGCCACCACTGGTCTCATGTAAGGACAGCCAGGGCTGGAAGCAGGCAAGGGCCAAGCCCGCGGTGCCCCAGCTGCAGTGCAACCATCCCCAGGGAAAGCCCTTCCCTGGGAACAACGCCCTCGTCCAGCTCGCCCTCGATTCCCTGAAGCTCCGAGGGAAGAATAGGAGGAAAGCTCTTTCTTTCATTTCTATTTAACTTCTCTGCTTTGTTATTTTTTTCCCAAGCTCCCCAGATTTGACGGCTGCAATAGTCCTCTGCTTCTCATCTGCAAGGGGCTCTCCTCTGGTTGCCATAAAAATCCCTCCTTTCCCTCAGCCATCTGCAATGCCGATCTATGGGCTGGGCTTGGGTATCCCATTTCCCTTCTCCAACTTCAACTATGTCCAAGAAAAAAAAAGTGTTTTAATCCAAAGCACCACCCAAACTCACTGTCCTCCATCAAACCAATTTTAATGAGAGCTGGACCCACCTTTTAGTTCTCTTGGCAAACCATCTCTTTGCCTAAAATCCCAACGCTGACCTAGACCAACCTTGTTGTGAAGACACCCTCCGCCTGCACAAATCTCAGCCCAAACCCTCAGAATGGTTCTGGAAATTAAACTTTTTGATTCTTTGGCGATCCAGCTTCTGGAAGATGCAGTCACCATGTTGGACGTGGTGGTAGACCCTTCCTTCTCCCCCTGCCCCAAACAGGGTGCTCAGGCGATGGGCACAGAGGAGGATGCAGCAGAGCCCTGAGACAGGAGCTCGGTGTCCACGTTTGTGCCAAGGGCAGGGGCCCCAGCCACTCCCTTGGCTCCCGAAACACTGCCCGGGTGAGGCGGCAGCTCTGACCCAAATTTCCTTTGCCATGATTAAACACCGGTTCCCATGGCTGACATCAAACACAGCCTGTGTCCCCGAGGACGGTGATGAACACTTGTTCGATTAACCAGCAAACCCCAGCATTTATCACTCCAGCCTCGCCTGAAATGAACTTCTCTTTCAATTTTTTTTTTTTCCAGCCCACAAAACCAACACATCCACACCGCTCAATAAATAACACTGGCGTTGCCACCCTATGTCCCAGCCACGTCCCCAGATTCTCCTCACTGGACTCCCCAGCACTGATGTCCTCGCTGCCATCCTTGCTTCCTCCCACCCAGCCCAGCTCCACAATTAATGGTGGCATTTAATAAGCTTTTACTGGGGGGGGAAGGAAAGGAGCTGGAGAGAGGAAGCTTTACAGGGGGAAGGGAAGAGACGTTCCTGCCTCAGTCATCAGGCAACTTTCCCCTTCCTCTTGCTCACTCCCTCGCTGACCTTTGGCTGAGTCTGCCAAACCTATAAAGGAAAAGGGAAAAAGGAAAAAAAAAAAAAAAGACAGAGAAACTAAAAAGCAAGAGGAGCTGAAAGGACAGGCAGAGGGAGAGATGTTATCTCGCCTCTGGAAATGATTTATCCATCAAAGGATGGGTGGATGGAGGCAGAGGGAGCACGGAAGGGCTCTGCTGGGGGATGCCCAAGGAGGAAGGAGTTATGGGCGAGGGGCTGAGACTGCACATGGGGACGTATGTGCTGTTTTTAGCAGGAAGGGAAAAAAACCATGATGAGCTCTACTACACCTTGTGAACCTGCCCCAAGGCAAGTGGAGGTCCCAAACCAGCTGGGCCATGGTGACATCCCCTCCTGCCCTGGGACACCAACCCACTGCACATGCTTCATGAAGCTCACCAAGGGATGAGCACCCTGTACTACTCTCAAGTTCCCACCATCTCGTGGAGCACCCGGCAGGGCCAGCCTGCACAAATGTCCCTGTCCTCTCCTGGGTGCAGCTGGAAGAGCTCACTACCACCTCCTCGGCTGTGTCTACAGTCTGGCTTTTGTTCTGGCAACCACCTCAGAGCCTGGCACCTATCACTGCTGACAAAGAGATGGTCCTGTTCTCCTGGGTTTGTCCCATGCGACAGGAGTAGCTGACAGTGGCAAGAAACAACAGCAAGACAAAAACCCAGCCCAGAGCCATCGAAGAGCAACGGCGTGAATCAAGCTCACAACCCTGCAGAGCGATCAGTCACAGACCACTCATTTTGGGGCAGGAGAGCTGGAAGACTCAGGCTCACCCATGTCAGCTAAGCTAAGAGTCGCCTTCTCTGACAAACCCCACCATGGGGACAGAGCCGTCCTGCTAAGGAACAGAGAGATGTATTTTTAAGAAGCAAATTTCTGCATGACGTCTCGATGTAATTAGTAAAGGCTTTTTATGGAGTTGCCCTGTAGCAAAAAATATCGCTGACATGTGAAATTCATGTCCTTCCGTGCACCTCTAGATCGCCACCCTGTCCCCACGTACCAGCAAGGTGACAAGAGGGACTGTGACGGCACAGCAAGGGCAGACAGGAGTGGGCAGGGAAAAATCCTGGCAGAATCAGGGCTGGGTTGTGTCACAACTGTGATGGGAAGCTGAGGGGAACGGGGACTTTGCTAGACACCAAGATCTTCCCCATAAGGTGACACATACCACTGTGGGCAGACATTTGGGGGAAGTTAGGCTATTCTTAGCATCTCTCTCCCACCTCCTCCTCTGGATGTGTGTGCCTCGTCATGATGCCCGGACTCTTTCTCACCGCTACAGTCACCGTCTGTGAACTCTACCCACAATATTACTGCAAAGACAAAATCTTTATGATGTGTTTGCATTCAGGGAAAACTTCCCATGCGTGTAAAAAAGTCATCACTGGCAGTTTCCTTGCCCAAGGTCTAGCAGAGAACTTATTTTGCAGCAAGTTATTTACGGCCCGACAAGAAGCACTAGTGACAATTTGAGATTCACAGCTCTAACCCTGGGCGACGAGGCAGGTTTTTCTGAGAAAGCCTTCTACAGACAGCAGCAGGAGACAAAACCATCTTTAAAACAGGATGGGGGAAAGCCCTCTCCCGCTCTGTTGAACATTAACACTTGAGTTGCCTTTTCTGTTTGTCCTCACCCAGATTTATGCCACCACCCTGAACCATGGGCAGCTCAGGAGCTCAGGTTCTGAAATGTCCCCAATCCTGGTGGCAGGGCTGGGTTTCTGCTGCACTAGGTGGGAAGTAAGGACGTATGGGACCTCACCTCTCTCCCTCTTTCCTCCCCTCAGTCCACCTCACCTATTCAGGTGGCTTCACCTGCTTTTAAGAAGCTTTCCAAGCCCCTTCGGTGGGGACTTTTGCAACGTTGGGATTTGCAAACTCAAATGTTGGGTTTGAAATCCCAACTGTTGGGCTTTGCAAACCCTTGGACAAAGGTGTCTTGCTTGGAGCACGTGCTTTTAATTAGCAGAAACACAACATGCAGGAAAATCCAAGCATCCCTGCAGATGTAGGTGCGTTTGGGGTGAGAAGTATAGATGCTGGCAAAGCAAACCTCTAGGCATCATCAAGCAAATACCTACGAAACGTGGGCACCTCAGCACTGCAACGCAACGGCTCGGCCCGCAGACAGAGAAGGACAAACTCTGAAGGCATTTACCTCCCTGAGGCAGGTATAAATGGGGCAGACAAGGACTCGAAAGGGCTCTCCGGTGCTGCTCCTCATGGTGCCGAAGACTTCGCAGAGAAAGGTGATGAACCCCAGCCAACGCTCCACGTCCCGCTGCTGCAACTCCTCCCGCATGGTGAAATCCTTCTGCAAGAGGGACAGAGACAACAGGCTGCATCAGCAAAACCGCATCGCCATGGGAGAGGCAACGGCTGTCTAGAGAGAGAATTAGGAGGAAATTGAAACTCAGGGTGGGGGGAGGAAGACAGACAGACTGACTCTTTAGTAACAGCAGGGAGATTACTCAACGCACGCGGAGTGGCTGGAATTTCAACACAGCAAAGCCACCAGAAAGCAGGTACTGTAGAAATATCACCAACCCCTGCAATAACTGTCATGGCTTGCGCTAGAGATGGCGTCCCCCGTGCCCTGCCCTCCCCCTCGGACAGACACAGGGACTTTTTTCCACATACACAACCAAGATCGAATAAAAGCCGCAACAAAGAGGTTAAATGAAATGCAGGGGAAACACAATGAATGCTGGTGGCCGTTCTGGGCTTGGTGGTCCAGGTGGACCTGCTCAGCCCGTTCATTCCAGTATCTTCAGCAGACCCAGCGTCTGGCCAGGGGCATCCTAATGGCCTGTCTGCTCCCTGAGGTCTCACAAAATTACAGCAGAGACTGGCTCCCTGCCCGCCCAGAAGAAGATCAGGGCAGCCTGGGCTTGGCATTAAAAGGTCACCCTGCTCCTGAGCTGATGGTTGCCATGACCAAGGATTATCCGAATGACGTGATTTACGGAGCAACATCAGGAGGAAGCGTGCAGGGAGATAGCTGCGTCCCCATCAGTCCTCCAGCTGGGGAGAAAAAAAGGGGTTTGCCCAAAGGCAGGATATGAAAAGGGATGTGTGTGTTGGGAGCGTGTGGCAAAGAGCAAGGGACAACATAGAAAAGCAAATAAAAACCTTTCTAGAGGACGGCACAAGAGAGTGCATCGCACTCAGAGCCAAGAGGGTTTCCCCGGGCTCTCAGCGATGCTGCAGAGCTTCTCGCAAGATGTCCCATGCGACTTTGCTTGTCTGTCTCCATAGTGACCTTTCCTCGTTATTAAAAATTAGTAGACAGTAAGTAGGGGAAAATTAAAGAACAGGACAAGTTCATTCTCAACACCATGTATTCCCAGTGTGGGTTGCACAACATTTGAAACCCAGCAACTAAATAAATTATGTTATATCTTTTACATCTCAGTTTATCCCTGCTGCCTGAGACAAAGGGCTTTGCTGCTGCGAATGCTCCGAGCGGCAGCTGCACTCTGCAAAACCAGGGAGCTGTAAAAGCCACCACACCAAAGTTTGCTCTCATGCCCTGGACAACACACGGGAGATGTTTCTTTTGAAACAAAGGTAAGTAAAGCAGTCGCTAAAGAAAGCCAGGCAAAAGCACGATGATTATTTTCATGACACAACCGTATGCACAGAAGATCCAAGACGGGAGCTATTTATATGTTTCATTACAAAAGGAAAAAAAAATAATATATTTGCATATGCAGGAAAAAGACTTGTAAAATAACTGAGGCACGTATTAACCTAACAGTGATGACTAATTCCTCTCTACACCCATTTCTATAAGGCAATTGCCCAACTGTGTCTGCGACTCCGAAGTCAACCTGCAGCCAAATCCTGTTGGGTCCTTTCAGACTCTCTGGGGGAGTTTGTAGAGTTCGTCCTTTCATTATCCAGCCAGTCCCAGGGCGGTGATGGAGGAGAGAGTTATTTGCCAGCTCAGGTTATCACCCCAGGGTTACCAAATTACTCGTTCTGGAGTTTTCACTTGAATTTTAATTAAAAAAAAGTCAAAGAGAAATGACATCCTGACTACTGAGGAATTAAAAAAAGCACGGAAGAGCATCCCGTGCCTCTCATCTGCAGCGACAGGGACTTCCAGCCTCGTCCACCCACCAGCCACCTCTGCCCTGGGACAAAAAGCACCCTTTGAACCCTGGAGCTCTTCCTTGATGCCCCAAGACCTCTCCATCCCTCCTGCATCTCATGCAGCATCCCCTTGGCTCTAGCCCCCGAGCCAACCGGCCCATCGCAGGCTGGATGCCCCCCAGCAGCCCCCTTGTCCTGCCCGGGAAGGTCCACACTGACGCACCTGGGGAGCCCGGCCGTATTTTGGGATCCCTGGGGCATGCTGGGAAATTCCTAGCAGCTCAGGATAACCACATGGGCTCTGCGGTCCCAGATTACTGGGAAAGAATGAAAACCACCGCAGGAAACTCTCTTCCTTCCCATTCCCACCTCAAACACATCGCCCTGCTCCGCAGCCTTGCAAGGGAGAAAACTGACTCTTCAACGTTTTCTCTTTAAAAAAAAATATTTTCTGTAAAAAAAGCCCATCAAACCAACCAACCAACCAAAACGTTTCCATAAAACAACCACCAAACCAAACTCATCAGGCCTGGGACAGGAGCTGGGCAGGAAGGGATGCCACCAGCCAGCACCCTCTTTTTTCATCCTATGGCACCTGGGGGGTGATGCCACCCAGCAGAGACATCAATGAACACTCTGCCCCCAACTTTACAGCTGAAGAAAACCCTTGCAAAAGAAAAGGGACTGGGGTCTTCTCCCAACCCCCCCAAATCACAAAAAAACTTGTGCAGGCTTTGATGGACCCCCATGAAGAACGAGAGCAGGGGATGGAAAGTGGGATGGATGCAAAAGTCACCGTGAACATTTTCACCCAGAAGGTGATACCGCAGCGGGAGTAACTCTGCTCCATTGAGCCGAATTTCACAAAAGGAAATTGTTTGCGTGCACTCGGCAAAAGCTGGGGGGATACCGATACCTTTGACGAAGTAGGAAAAGCATCTTGCCAGAGGTAGGAATTACGTTTTTGGGGCCATGCCTGCCTACAGGCAAGAGTTGGGCTTGCCAGGAGCTGAACCTCCATGGTAGACAGACTTTCAGTGCCAGGGCTTTCCCGAAGCATCCTGAGATACCCATCTGCTTTGGCCCCGCAGTGCGATGCTACGCCAGTGTCATGGCATACACGAGGAAGTTGGCTCAGGGAGCTTTGTCCCTAAATTTGGCCTTCAGACAGCAGGTTTGACCAGCACCATGGCATGCACAGATGGGCAAGCTGCCCATGCAGAGGTGTCCCACTTCCCTTGCGGTGTCCATGTTTGAGGAGACCACTGCTGTCATGTAGGTAATTTGATCAACGGAGTTAAGGGTGCGATTCACCTGGTTGCACATTGCCCATGCTTCCAGCAGGACCCGTGACCCATCACACCTGGCATGGAGAATCTGGAGAGCAACTCAATCGCTTCTCCAAAGGGTGAGCAACCAAAACGGATGAGCCAGACTAACAGCGTGGGAGAGGTGAAGAGCTGGCCGGCAGCGAAGAACGGCTCAGCAGAGAACAAAACCCACGTCCCACGTGCCCGGGGCACATCCGATGGAGCTGTGCCCTGACCCGCAGACCTCCACACCACCGATGAGAAGCCTTGAGGAGGCTGAGGAGTGCTGAAACTGGCCGGCCGGGTCACTGCCCTGCCCAATGAACTTTATTTGCTCTGGAAATGCCTCACGGAGTTATATAAAAATAACCTGTGGATTGGCTTGCCCCATGCTTAGGTGGTGATGTCAGGGCAGCAAGCAAATTATCTTTCATCAGTTTGGCTGTATTTTTAAACACAAATTGTATTACTAATTTGGGGTGCCCTTGCCTGTAGATAATCCGGGTGCATTTACTGGATGACCTTCCTTCAGTGCCTATAGTTTAAAATAAAATGTATTTATACCAGGTAGCAGGGTTGACCTCCCTTCTCTGCCTGGTTTGGGAGAAGAGTTCATTGGGAAACCATGTGGCAAGTGGGGGGATGCCAAGAGGACCTCTAAAGAAATTTCATACAAGATAAGCTTGAGGCATAATCCTGAAGGCTAAGCACGTTCATCACACTCATCACACATGGTGAGGCTCAGTAAGTCCGGGGTGGCCCGTGTTCACACATGACAGAGATGGGCCACGGCTCAGCCCACCCTCTGACATGCCCTGTTGGGGATGAACTGAAGTTTGGCTGAAGCTCCTGCCAGCAATGGAAATAGAAAATGCCTTTATCCTGGGGCTCTCCACTCTCGCACCCAAGTGAAAGCCCACTCCTCACCTCAGTGTAGATGCAGCTCATGCAGTGCTATCCTTTCTTGGCCCAGACATGAGACCTTTCCAAGACCAGGACCAAGCCAGAAGAGCCAAGAGGATTGGCCACTCCATGGATGAGAAAGAAAATCCATCCTCTGCCATTTTTGGTGGGCAGCAGACTCAAGCGGGATGAGAAGCAGCATTTTGCCATCGGATCTAAGCCTTCGCTCCAGCCCAGACAGCTGCAGCTGAAAACTCATCCCTTGGGAGTTCATCACACTTTTTTAAAGACGAGTCCCAAATAACTTTTCCCCAGATCCAGGCCCACCAACTCACGGCTGACTCCGTCAGCAGCAAGTTAGAGGGCAAAAGTTTAGCGTGGAATAAAAATGAGGGTTAATTTAAGCATTGCCACCTTCTGATGGAAAAAAAAAAAAAAAAAAAGACACATTTGGGCTTGTTGCTCTGTAAACACAGGGCTCTTCCTCTGTCAGCTCTGCTGTTTACTTGGTCATTGTCAAGGAGGCAGGAAATACTGAGTCAGAAATACTGTGCAAAAAGAAATATATAACGCTTAGATATCAGTGTTAGGCACTATATAAAAAGCTGAGAGAGGCCGTGCTAAATACTTGATCTTACTGGCAATGTGCTACAAAAGGCTGGAGCCTTAAATGGCTCTTTGGAAAGGGCCTGAGACAAACAAAATGGGTTGGAGGAGGGAGCTGGCGGGTAAAGTCTGGGACAGCATCTGTCCCTTGTAGTTCTCCTGGAGGAGCACACCCTCTGCTTGCTCCCTCCTCAAACCCTCCTAGAAAGGGCTCCAATAAATGACATTTTGCACACTTAACACTGCTGCATTATTCCCTGTTTATAATTCAAATAATAATTGTATTTAGGTCCTGGCTTGGAGGAGGCTCTGGAATGTAGCTTTGCTTTCTGGGGAGTAAAACCCGGTGAGATGAGTAGTTTATAGCATCGGTGTTCAGAAGAAGCTCTGGAGGTGCTGGAGAAACCTGTGACAGCACCAGGGACCGATCGAACACGTCCATCCATGGATGCTCGGGGTCTCACTGAGTGCCTCTGAAGTACAGCAACCACCCACAGCTTCATCAGGAACATCTCCCTCCACATGGACACCACTACACAAGCTCCTCTGCTGCATTAAACCACCGGAGATGGGCTCTGCTCTTCCTCCAACCACCCGCAGCAACTCTCCTGGCCTCTCTGCCTGCACTCCGCTGACACTCCGAGGACTGAGCCATACTGAGATCCCGTCACACCATCCCTGCCCGTGCTACTGCCAGCACAGGTCAATAAGACAAACCAGAGTAAGACAACAATAGAAAACCTGCTTTGAGCCAAGAGCTTCCATACAGGACTGGGAAACGGCAGCACAAGAGACTAAGATTTATTTCCAGTCCTGTGTGGGCTCCCACCACCTCTGTACCCTCATTTCCCAGTTGGCAACCGGGAACGATTTACTCATCTTCCTCTGCAAAGTGCTTTGGGGCGTGTGACTGAGACATGCAAATCACAGCAATTATTATTACTCCAACAAAGGAGCTATTGACATTTAAAGCAGATAAAGCTTTTAAATTATGGATGACACCCTGTGCCCAGCCTTGCAAAGGTCCCGGCTTCACCCAGCCATGAGGCATTTCACTCCCACAGACTTCCATCACGCCATTTCCTCCAAGCTGGGTCTGCACCAGATGAACGTGCACCGGCTTTTTCTCGGGGTGTTTTGGACGCTTTGGGAAGAGCAGTAAATCCCACCGGTGGCCTTCAGCATGGACCTGGTTTCATGATAATCACAGCTCTGTGAAAGTTTCTAATCACAGAGGTCTCGAAAATGCATCGCATGGTGAAGGTCCAGGTTACCAGGGCTGTGACCGCCACCCCGAGGGCACCTACCACCCATCAGCCAACCACCAGATGATACATAACTTGCATTAAATGTCACTGACCAATTCTACAAGAACAACTCACCAAAGATCCTGCAGCCATCAGATGGACACAAATAGTGCTTATTCCTCTCAAACATATTTGGGCAGGAAGGGGAAAGTAAGGTCAGAAAACTCCTGTTTTTTCTAAAGGAGATGCTAAGCAAACTCCCAGGATTAGGAACATCCACGAATTTTAAACTCCTCAGGTTTGGGTAACCTAGGCAGCTGATAACCAGAGCCAACCGGAGCTGTGGGTACTTCCCATGCCTCCAAACACCCCGAGGTGACCAAGTGGGTGGTCACTTGAACCTCCTGCCCCCTGGTCTCACCACGACCTCTCTGTCTGGCTCCAAATCTGGGATCAAAACAATTACCCACCCGCTGTGGGCGTCTCATGGCTTGAGCCAGCGATGCCTCTGAGGCCCTCAGGGGCTGCAGAGATGCAAGCGGTTAATTATTGATTTAGTTGAGATTTAAAGCACCCAGGTGGGTGTTGATGGATGGATAATGTCCATGATGATGGATGTGCAAACAGAAAAGCACTGCTGTTAACCTAGCAGTTGCTAGAGATCTTGGAGCACTGTCTCAGCGGAAGCTCTGAGATGACCAGGAGAGGGAAGTAGCATGGTCTGCACACCACAAACACCAAACACCATGGTGTAAAAATCTTTAATGACCCTCTGAATGCAGAGAAAGCAGAGTGAGGAGAAGAGGGAGGGAGCCCCAAGGAAATCCCCTGGTTTCCTAGTATGTCCTCCTTTTCTCTCGTGGAGGGGAAAACATCAAAATTGATATGTGGCCACCTCCTGGGAAGTCACCGTGTCCCACAGGGCAGCAGAGCTTACCGCTGCATTGCAGCAAATCTCATTTCTGCCAGAACACGTTCGCATCTCCACTGAGTTACCAAGGCTTATACCATGTTACCGCAGGACTATTTCTCCAAATGATTTTCAAGTGGGATAATGGACAGAGCAGAAACACTCTGGAAAAGAGAGTGGGATGCCCTGGGAGCTCCGGTGGCTTCACGAGAGGATGTTTGCCAGCACCTCCTCCAGCGGCACCCAGGTGACAGAGCCACCTTCCTCGTTAACTTTTATTGCCGCCCTTCCTATCTAGCACCTTTCTGGATCCCCAAGCCCATGCCAGGATGCCAGCTCAGCTGGGTAACAGCAGTTTATCGCCACTTTAAAGCCCTGTTATCCCATGAACCCAGATACAACCGCTCAAAAAAACGTCACGGCCTGCGCCAGCCGGACCTTACAGCGAGCAGAGGAACACGGACGGACAGCAGGACACACGGAACGAATGATACCTTTGAGAGCCAGAAGCCAACCTCTCAGTCCCATGGAGAGGGACTGGTGGGATACAAGGGACCACGAAGAAGTACAAATGAATTTCCTTGCTCGGTTGTTGGCCTGGCAGATGCCCCGTGGATGCAATGCCCAGAGGAAGCAGCTCCCGCTTGGCAGTCTTGCTCCTCTGGAGTGTTGCAGAAGATCCTCGTTACATTCATTTAAGTCCCGGTGCTGCGGGAACCCTGAGGCAGCGACGTGCCCTTTGCCTTTGCGAGTGTGTGTGGGAAAAACCTCGGGTCACTTTTGGATACTGGGAGACACTGTGCATCCTCTCCCAGGCAGCCGTTCCCTGAGACGGGGCAAAGCATCCATGTCCCCAAGAGCATCCCCTCCCTGCTACACGGGGGTGGCAGGAAGAGAGGGGATCAAGCACAGCACATTCCTGCCCATCCCAGAATCCACAGCAGTGCTAGCACCCCCGCTGCACGGAAAAATAGATTAGTATAAATCTCCCAGCCCACGGGCCGCGTTCCCCAAAGCACAAGCTCAGTGTAAGACCATGCCAGTTTGAAGAACACCTCAAGCAAGTGTTTGGGGCTGTTTTATATGGGTGGGGATGGCTTGATGGGCGGCTTTCAAGCCCTTCCCCACCTTGGGACAAAGTCTGATCCCCAAAACCATCCCCAGCTTCTGCTCAGAGGCCACTTCTGTGCCTGAAAAAATGCCCATCCCACACCCAATGCCAATTAGAGCGATGATTGGGACCCTAACGGAGGCTGATGGATGGGTCCTGCTTGCAAATGCCGCAGGGACCAGCTGGATTTTGCCAGCAGGCTGCATTCTTATTTTAAGCTCTGTGCATGCAGCAAGTCCTCTTTCTAAGGCAGAGGTGCTGAGGGGTGTATGGGGATGGGCCAAGCTTGCAAAAAGGGGTCTAAGAGGAGGAAAAGTGGCCGTGGAGGCAGGCAGTGCTTCGTCCAGGCAGCGTGGCTGGAGAAATTCCACTCGCACTCGAAATGAAGCTGCGCCCATCGAAAGCCAGCCTGCCCGCAGATGAACGAAACCAGGCAGGGAGAAAAAGCAGGCAGCTAATCCCGGTTGCCATCGGGAGCTTTTCTGCACAGGCACTCCCGGTTTACATGGGCTCAGTCCTAGGAGGGGTTTTCCTAGGTGCCTGGGAGCTGGCAGTAGGATGCTTTCCCTGTGGGATGCTAAGACCTTTCTAGAGAGTATGAGGTTGGTGGTGCTTCACCATGGGGTGGGACCATCAGTCTGCTGAGCTGGCTGTGGAGTACAAGACAATGAGCCTTGACCTCTGCTTCTCTGCAAGCCAGGAACATTGGATGAATGAAGCCCCAGTGGCTTCTCCCATCCCCAAAACCTGTCCCTGAAGTGGAAGCCCCTGAGCTGGGTGGTACAGGAAAGTGGACAACCTTCAGATGGACCTCAGCACACACAGATGGCTATGAACAGGTCCAGGAAGCATGGGGCATTACACAGTCAAAGAATCACAGGATGGTTTGGGTGGGAAGGGACCTTTCCAGGCCATCCAGTCCAACCCCCTGCAGTGAGCAGGGACATCCCCAACCAGAGCAGGGTGCTCAGAGCCCCGTCCAGCCTGACCTGGGATGTTTCCAGGGATGGGGCATCCACCACCTCTCTGGGCAACCTGGGCCAGGGGTTCACCACCCTCACTGTGAAACATTTCCTCCTTAAATCTAGTCTAAATCTGCCCTCTTTTAGTTTAAAACTGTTTCTCATTGTCCTGTCGCAACAGGCCCTGCTAAAAAGCCTGTCCCCATCTTTCTCCTCAGCCCCTCTCAGCCCTGGCAGCTGCAGGAAGGTCTCCCCGGAGCCTTCTCTCCTCCAGGCTGACCCCCCCCAGCTCCCCCAGCCTGTCCTCCCCGCAGAGGGGTTCCAGCCCTCGGAGCGTTGCTGGGGCCTCCTCTGGCCCCGCTCCAGCAGGTCCATGTCTCTCCTGTGCCGAGGGCTCCAGAGCTCCATTATGGCCAGAGATATTGGCTTTCTCCTTTAAAAGAAAGTAAAAAAAGGAAAGATGGATGCGTGAAAACACGGCGGGTGGGAGAGCACCGCAGGGGTCCTGCAGGCAGCTGGCCAGACTCATCGTGGGATGGGTTTTTCCCTTCATCTGCCCAGAGACTGAACTGCACGGGCGAGGGGGGAACTGGAGGAGTTAACAGACTCCCAGCCAGAGATATTCATGGCACCCAGAGTTCGTGTAAAGTTTCATACCGGGACCCTTTTCTAAATTCTTTCGGTCATGGGAGAAAACATTGCAACTGTTTAGTCTGCAGGGAGGTGGTGGCTCTGGCCCAGCACTCAACGTCGCTGAGCAAACATGCTGGAAAGCAAAGGGCCTGACAACTCTCTTATCTCCTCCGTCTGCTTTTCACCCCGTCTCTCCTGCTGCCGTGGCCAAGCATCCGATGGGCATCGGGTAGCGGAGCTCCCTGCTGGAAACACAGCTCTGGGCTCCCTGGAATGGGGACAAGCGATCACTGAAAGCCAGGACCTGGGGGTGAAGTACCAGTCTGCTAAAAAATGTTATTTACACAAAAGAGCTCAGAAAAATCTTTCTCAGGGGCTAATATTTACAAATCCTACAAAGCCACGGAGCTTCTGCTATAGCAAATGTTGTATTTTGCCTTTTTTTTTTTTTTTAAAGGGATGTAAGAGATGCACTAATCTTTTCTGCTCACCCTCTTAAGCACGCAGGTACAGAGCACCCTACAAAGCCTCCGAAGCTGCCCATCCTTGCCAGAAAAGCAGAGATTACAGAAAAGAGCTGCAGAAAACAACATTAACCTGCAAAATCCCTCAATCCCTCCAAACCTTCCATCTCTAAAGGGATGCTCATGATTACCACAGCATATTTTACAGCATATTGGCAGAGTGGCTGACTGTGAGCATCAGTGTGCAAGACTACCGGATGGCATGGGCTGGAATATTAAAGAGATGCAAGGGAACACACCTTACCCTTGTTAACGAAGCAGAAACGGAAAGGTTTTGTTTTTCCAGCCTGACACTATTTCCTTAGCCACCCCACACTTTGCTCTCGCTGCTTTCAGTTCCCGCTGCTCCTGGACTGGAGGTGGTATCAGTGGGTTTGGGTTTTCAGCACTGCCAGAGATGCTCCTCCTAACCCCTCTTCATTAAAAAAAAATAGTATGTAGAGCAATAGTAATTAAAAAAAAAAAGAAAGAAAAGTGGAGGAATTTATCACTGGGAGGTGAAAAGGAAGCATTGGTTTTGGATGCTTGGCCAGGGGTTGAGAGCATGGCGGGGACCCCATGGGTAGCAGCACTGCTGATGACACCAGAGGACATGTCATGATGGGGTGGCATCATCCAGCCACGCATCATTTGCTCCTGCCCTCAAGACCCTGATGCTGCGTTTTGCACCGGTATCAGCCCTGGCCAGGCATGGGACTGGGACCTGAAACAGTTTTCATGCGTCTCATTCCTCACCCTCTGCGTATCCTCTGGCTCCTCCGCTCCCGGGACTTGTCCCACCAAAGCCACTTCACACCATCATTTTGCATTTGCATGTTTAGATGTCAGCAGCAGGATAAGATGAGGCTGTGCAAAATGATACCCATGGGGGAGATAAAGGGAATGTGGACTCCACACTCTACAGATTTTGACAGGTAGGTACACACAAAAACACCCAGCAGTGGAAAAAGTGAGCCTAAGCCTGGCTGGAGGATGCTGAGGGTTCCCGCGCTGTGACACCCAAACTGCAGGTCCCACAGGACCGTCTCTCAGGTGACCGGGGTGCCACCACAGCAGGCCAGCTGTAAAGACCAGCCAAAATCCGCTCAGGGCAGCCTGTGCATGAGCACGTCAATCAAACCTATGCAGTTGGAGACAGAATTTGCTACAAGTTCTTGCAGCTCAGCTAGAAATCCTTTAAAAAAAAAAAAAAAGAGATTTCTTGCTGTTGAGCACAAGAGCATCCCCTGTACCCTGTGTGCCTGCGGCTGAGCGATGCCAGGGATGGGCAAAGCACAGGCTATGCCATCTTCCCCCTTCCCAGGAAAGAAAGAGAGGTGCTGCCCTCTCCAATGTCCTTCTACACAAACCCCAGCTCTGGGGTGACACCGGCACCTGCGTCTGCTCTGGCCTTGGCTCAGGAGGTGACGTCCCCAGCACCTGCTTCCAGAGCGCGCTCCTCTGCCAGAAGGATGCTTCATCCCCTCGCAAAGCGACCGGGGGCGGGGGGCTCGCAGGATGGTCGCAGGCAGCGCGCCGCATCGCAGCGTCCCAGTCAGCCTCC
>NW_010537218.1:95582-95946 GCF_000687285.1 Phaethon lepturus | reverse complement strand
CCTTGGGCGGCTGCAGCAGCCTGAGCCGGATTTATGCCGGAGCAGGCGGGAGCAGATGGTCTGGCAGGAGGGTGCCTTAGGCCGGCTGAGGCCCTGGGCTGGCAGGAACATGCTCCCGCATCCCAGGGTTGGATTTGAACCTTTCAGGAAAAAACGGAGTGCCAGAGCTGATGCCAGTCCAGCCTGGTCCGAGGGGGTCTCAACGCCGAAGTGCCGCCCCTGCCTCCAGCGTAAGGGGTGGAGGGGGGTCCTCCGGCATTTCCTCAGCTCTCAGTCAAAGGGTAAATGGATTTCGAGGCTTTTTTTTTTTCCTGCCTCCCTCACCAAAGCCCCAGGGGGACCCTGTGTGGCCCCGAGCATCCTC
>NW_010537218.1:94398-95545 GCF_000687285.1 Phaethon lepturus | reverse complement strand
CAAGAAAACCACAGCTGAATTTGGTTCCCACAGGTTCTCTCAGCAGGGCCATGAGCAGCCATCAGCACAGGCAGGCTGCAGGCAGGCTGCAGGCAGGCTGTGCAGGCTGCAGTCTCCACCTAGAGCCCGGCAGAGCCTCTGCTCTGCGTTGCCTCTGCGCCGCAGCCCGCATGGGGTGTGCACAGGTCCCACCAGCCGAAGTCCCCTGGTCTGACCTTGGCTATGCCTTTAGCAGGCAGCGGCAGCAGGCAGGGATGCTCCTGACATTGCTCGCTGCCAGCCCGCAGGAGCAGGAGGAACCTCAGCTGAGTCCCACCACCACTGGAAGATGCCCAGACAGGGCATCCACCGGCCAGCTGAGATGATGGGACACCAAGCACCATCCCTGAGGTCACACCACGTGCTGGAGCAGGGGCTGGTCCCCACCGTGGCCTTGCAGCCTCGGCCCCTCTGGGGTGGAAACGAGCCAGGAGAAACCACACGTAACTTATTTATGGAGTAAAGGTGATGGCTATTTTTTCCCGACACACCCGAGCATTGCAATATAAAATCTCACCAGCACACTAAATTCAAGTCAAATAGGCCATTCTCTAAACTCTAAGGCTTTCTTTTTTCTTTTTTTTTTTTTTTTTGCAACTTAGTCCTGCTTCCCATCCATCTCTCAACTGCACGATGCCCAAAACTCAACACCTCTGCACAGAGCCGTGAGAGGGGCTGCGTCGGACGGACCCAGCCCCAGTACCTGCAGGGCAGTGGGGGTGGCCCCCCAGCATTCCCCGTGATGCCCAGTGGTATGTCGGTGGCCCTGTGGACACCTCCAGCTGCAACTCAGCTCCTCGAGGGGCTGTGAGCCCCAAAACTCACCCCTGGGCTCGGGCTGAGGACTGATGTGCAGTGCAACCCCGCAGCTGATTTAACTTGGGGTCCGGCTCTGCTATCCCCAGCTTGGAGGGCTCCGAGCGCTTGTGGGGCACAGCTCCTGTCCCCATCCCCTCCTTCCTATCAGCAGGGAATTGTTGCCTTCTTTTCACACTCCACTAAAACCCCAGATTTTGGGTTAAATCCCTTTGTGCGCTCCATGAAACCCCTCCTCATCTCAGCATCAGCCCCCGAGGCGGCGACGCCCGGCGCTCCCTCGCCACGTTCC
>NW_010537218.1:90559-94253 GCF_000687285.1 Phaethon lepturus | reverse complement strand
CCCGACGGCAAAGCCGAGCGAGCGTCATTACTACGGGCGGACGGCGATGGCTTGGCCAGACCCACGGGTAACTGCGGGGCCAGCTCTCAGCGATGCCCGGCTCTGCCCTTCACCTGCCCGCGCGGGCAGGGAGCCAGCCCGCTCCCCTGGCTCCCTCTCCTGCCCGCTGTCGACACTTGCACGGGTTACGTTTGGCCCCGGATGACTGTGCAAAATAATACCACCAAAAATAAAATAGTAAAAAAATAAAATTATTAAAAAGAAGAAAACAATTAATAGTAAAAGACGACAATTCTGAGCATAATAATTAATACTAAAATAAAATAATAAACACCCTGTTACAGAATTACAGAGCATCTTCAGAGACATAATTCGGGGGCAAACAAGAGGGAACGTGTCTCCTTCCTGCTCCTCCTTCTCTCTGTGCCTGAGAGCAGGAGGATGCAGGCATCCACCCGCAGGGCTGCGTTCCCTGCGCCCTCCAAGCCCGTGTATACACTACGTATATAAGTGTGTGCCTGAATTTAGGATTGCCTTTGAATTCCCTGCACGTAGAGAAAATAAATCCCACCTGCAAAGCTGCATTTAGCAGGCAGCCTTTCACTGGCCAGTCCCACGGCGGTTTATAAAACGGGGACAGCACTGCCAACATCAGCGCAGAGATGTAAGGAAAAAAACGTTTCCAAGCTCTGCAAGTTTCTGCAAAAAAACCCTCACAACCCGTACGACGCAGAAAGGGCTGCTGCCACGGGGAGGTTAAGTCCTTTGCTCAAATAAAGAGGAAGCCCACGGGAGAGGAGGGGTTTCAGCTCATTCCTCCCAAACCCTCCCGCTCAGCATGGTAAACGCTTCCCTGTGCGCCCCGATTGATTCTCCAGTACCCAACGCCACAACACCTACATCTCAAGAAGGGTTCCAACCTACGTTTTCCTCTTCCATCCTGCGCCCGGGCTGGCAACAACAGGTTTTGTTTGATGAGCTTGTCCACCATCTTGGTTGGCCCCTGCCAAAAGCGGTCACACCAACCATCTCAAACGCAGCCGAGTCCGCCGAAACCCAAGTGCAACCTCTGCCAAAACCCACGGGGTTCGACCCAAGTTTCTACAACCAGAGCGAAACACAGCACCGAACCGAGAAAGGGCCATTTACTGGGGCATCGAGAGATTCAACTAAGGCGATGAAGAAACCCCGCGAAGGTATGCGAGGGAGTATGCCATAGGCTGTGCGTTAGGACGTGCCGTAGGGTACGCAACAAATAGCCCTTTCTCCACGTGCGCCAAGGCGGTTCCACGCGCAGGGAGGTACCGGGCGCTGGCTCTGGCTGCACGCCGACGCGCGCTCTGCAGCGAGCTCTGCTGCTCTGGGTAGAGATATGCATTTTGTGGTGGTTGCCTTTTTTTTTTTTTTATTAAAAGAAGGTATCAGCCTTCTGTTTGATGTGCTGTTGGCCGCGGTTGCTAAGGGGAGCAGTGTACAATTACAGCCCCAGTGATGTCCACTCTAATAATACCCTTGGCTCTGCATAGCTCAGATGCAGACACAGCTCTGCTATAAAGAGCATGGCCATTTCAACAGAGGAATACTCCAACTTATGTTACATGTGAAGGGTTTGTAGCACGTTGCTTAACACCACCCCCACCAAAAAAATTAAAAAAAATAAAAAGCGCCACAGCTTGGAGATGCCACGGAGTGAAACTATGACAAGCAAAACCCTCTCGCCGCAGACTTACTTAATCTATTAATTAAGAAGGTATTTCTAGAGGGGTGAAGAAAGCATACATGTGTCCACCAAGATCTGCTTCCATGCCTCCATCCACCCAAGCTCCCCAGAATCAGTTCGGCCAGGCCCATCCCAAGGGCTTGTGCAGCCCAAAATCCCTCCTTGTACCAAACAGCAAACCGAACCCAATGAGGGGAAAAAGCAAACCCAAGTGACCCCCTCAGTGCCAAGCCCCGAAACAGCAGCATCTCCCCGAGCCCAACCAGCCGCCCATCCCACACCTCCCATTTCCATGCCTCCCTTCAGCATCCCGAAAGGTTCTCAGCTCCCAAATTCAAGACTCAGACAAGATTTGGGACCAAAAAACAGAGTGAGGGATAAATCCGAACCAGACTTTCCCCGCTAGAACCCCTTGGAGCCTGAAACGGTGCAACGTCGGCTGGGGGATGCTCTTTAGAGGAGCTGCCAGCAGGGAGGGGGATGATGTGACAGCATTCCCATGCCGCGGCGCTGGCATCTGGTTTGGGATCAAAACCAGTCCCCCGAGATAAGCTGCGAACATGTGCGGCCGCCGAGCGCGAGCACCTTGTCAACAGCTGAAAATATAAGAGGAGCCAGGTTAAAATGACAGTTCATTCAGTTTATTGCCTGTTCCGCGGGAAAACCCCTTGCTGCTCCTTTTAAGGTCTGGCAGGATCTAGGGATGCTGTCTATAGGTCCTGGGATGCTAGCAGGGCGGTTGGTGCATTAGTTTATGAGATCCTCTGGTGGGGCCAAGCTGTTGCCATTGCAGTCCTGAGAGAAAGGGACAAACAAGCTCCTACAAAACAGGAGCATCTGCCGGGAGCAGATGGGGGGGCGAGCGGTCCAGCCCCAGGCGCCAGCAGCACGGCAGGGGGATCACGTTGATCCCGATTTATCACACCCCGGCAGAGTAATTCCCCAGCTCGTCGGGCACCGGCGAGCTGAGCTCCTTAGGTCCGGGGATCGGATTAGTCTGAAAGGTGCTAGAGAGACACAAATCCAGCTCTGGGGGCAAGCATTTATTAAAGTTTTGTTTTGTTTTAATTAATGGTAAATTATCTAGAAATGGTTCATGGAAAATATCTGATGGCGGAGGGGCCAGGACTAGAGCTGGGTAATGTTATAATCTCAACCATATATCAATATATCATTTTGATATATATCTCAATATATCATACTGATATCGATATATCAATTTTGTACCATCAACCATGTAGCAATATATCATATTGATTTTATTAGTATATCAATGTGATATCCATATTACTCCCTAATATACTATCCAATATACCATATTGATAATATATCATAAATCAATACCATCAACCTCCTTACTTTACATCAAGGCAGCTACAACGACTCTTTTGTGCTTCATACCCGAGTCTGTCTCCAGCCGGGGCTATCAAGCCTGAACGCACCAGAAAATTTCCCAGTTTAGGGCTTGACGAAAGTATTATCATGAATCTGTGTGAATGCATCTGATTATTTTGGTTGGAAAAAGAAACTGTGCTTGGAGAAAGTCAAAATCCTTTACTATCAGAAAGGAAATGTTAAATTATTTAATTTCACATAGCACTTTGCTTTTGACCTGTAGCGGTCTCTCAACTTTTGCCCCATCAAGACATTTTTAAGAGATGTGCAGTCTGGGGCTGAGCAAGTCCCTTTCGCATATTTTTCTATGCTCCAGCACATGAACCCAGTCACCCGCACACGCTGCTCAGTCTTTGCATTTCATTTCTTCCCAGTTTTCCACAACGGACATCATGCTCCCATCACACTGAGACTGGCTACATGTTCCTGGGAAGCACTTTGGGACTCTCTGGAGGTGAGAGATGTATTATTTATCCTACATTCACACTATGAAGAGCTGAATAGGAAGCCAGTTATTATGGCACAGGATGCTGCTGTATAAATCAGTCTACTGGGTCTGTTGTTGGTGGTGGAAAAACT
>NW_010537218.1:17849-90528 GCF_000687285.1 Phaethon lepturus | reverse complement strand
AAAAAAACAAGGCGGAAGACCCCTCCCTAACTCAGAAGGGCTGCCATCATCCTCAATTTTTCGATAACGCCCTGCCACTCCCTGGCCATTGCTCCTGGACTTTATTTTGGATTTCTTAGCATCGCTCACCCAAGCAGGGGAAGACACAAGAGTGACCTGGCATGGGAAGAGTGGGGTGCATGGGGGATGTAGAGCCCCCTCGAGCCCCTTGCTGCTAAATCTGGCACTGATGCTGACTGCAATTTGTCTCCTCCTGCTTTATAATCACTTTGGAAATAAATTGGTGGGAAAAACATCACCGCCTGGTACACGTGGTGGGCAGATGTGTGTGCTGCCCAAGGGCTTTGCAGGAGAGAGCAGAGAAGGAGCGGGCACAGGGAGAGATGCCGCTTTTGATACGTGCCGAGAGCAATGAGAGACGCAAAGCCAGACCAGTAGCTTTGCAGAATTATCTTAGGTTACGTTAAATATTGATTTTTGTTATTTTAGGTTGCTCCTTTTTTCCCTGCTTGCTGTGTTGCCCAAAAGCCAACTCAGCCCACACAAGGTACAGGCAACCAGGCGCAGCATCTGACGGACAATCTCCAACAAGAGCAAGCAGGGCAAGAAGATGTATCGAAAACTGGAGCGATGCTGGGCACTGAACATGTGCAGAGAGCAGAGAAATGAAACGAGAGCTTTGCACGTGCCGCAGATGACACGCGTGTGAGGGAACGGCCAAATGGAAACACGTATTAAGTTAAGGATGGAAATTCATGGTTTCAGCTCTCCATGTCCTGTCTCTGGAGAGGCAGAAAGATGGAGGTCCATGTGACACCCTCCCCAGAAAGCAATCCCCCTTTGATGGTGGCACTACAGTAAAACACGCTCCCCCCAGCAGACCACAGGCAGTTGAGGACAGTCCTGTTTCCCATCACCCACCATTATCATGGACCAGTTATCAAAGCCACTGCTTTTTTCTGCCCCCTAACTTTGCCGTTGCAAATGATTTTGGAGCAGACCAACCAACCAGTGCTGTGTATACCAACAAACAAATCACCCAGAATAATTAGCAAATGCACAAATTATTTCTGTCTGGGTTGCAATGAGAAACCAGGAACAAGCCCTTCACCCAGGTGATGCAACCAACAGCCTACTCAGGGACCATGACTTAATTCAATATCTCTGGTGCCGAGATGGACTTCAGCCAAAAAAAGAGGCAAAAGACTCTCCACTGGAAGACCCTCCAAGTTCACTTCTCTTCATGCCATGGGGATGCTGCCACAAGCAACCCACTCATTTCACAGATGGGCCCTGGCATGAGATACCATATTTCCACATACAGCTCATAATTTTATCTCATTACCTGCAACATGTTGAGGAGCAGACTCCGGAATTTAGTTCCTTCCACCATGAATAGGGCCATTTTGTCACAGAGCTTGGCTGCTGTGGAAGCAAAGCTGCGGTCCGTCACCGCTTTCTGATAGATTGTCTTGACTATCTCCCCCAGCATCTCCTCAGAGTTGGTAGAGTTCTGGGCCTCCTCCATGAAAGTGGTGAGCTTGGAGTCAACGTCGCTGCTGTTGTTCCTCATGCTGTTGAGGATTTCAATTAATTTGTCCATTTTGTTCTTTTCAGGATTGGTGGTTTCCACCGTGACTTCGTCCTGGTCCGTGAAAAGGGAAAGACAAGGCGTCTGTTACACAAGGAAAAAACAGACATATCAGCCCTTGTCCTTCCACAAACAGCAAAGGGGGAGGGGGATTGGGGAGACATATAAACAGACATAGAAAAATCAAAGCGTCTTTTCGAGGCACAATGGTCTCATCTCAGCATTGAAAACCACAAGTGAATGAGTCCTGCCCCAGAAATGTTCTTTCCCCATTTCCCGTAACACTCAATCCCAGAGTCCTCCCCTTTGGCTCAGAGAGAAGATGTGCTCTAAGGCCCTGAGCCAGGATGCCAAAGTCCGATCACCCCTGACTGCCTTCTGCATCTTGGACAGGTTTCTGGGGGTGTCTGCAACATGGTGACACTGGACGTTGTTTTGCCTCTATTTTGGAAGTGCACTGATGCTTGCAAAATGCTCAAGTAACAATCCTACAAAATTATCTACTTTTTAATATATATTTAATGAACTAAATTGAGATTAAAGATGTCACATGATCCCAGTGTTAGAAAAACTCTTTTCCATCTCTTGACTCTTAAGACTTCTTACTTCATGTCATTACCATAGAATTTATTGCTTCTTTTCAACATTTAATTATACATTTGTCCCCTTCCCCCAGCGTAAGGCATGCACCCTCCTTGCTATGGTCTGCTCCCTTCTCCTTCTCTACTACAATCTTAAAACGTGCTATACAATACAAACCTGTAGCAATTTGTTGGACAACCCCAACACCAACTGGCAGTTGGAGTTGTCCAAAACTTCAGTTAGGAGACCAGTTGTGTTGACTACACCCACCCAAGAGTGGTTGTTTATGTAATGTCTTTCTTATAAGACTACAAATTCGCAGGGAGAACATTAAAATGAATACTCTGAAAGTCTCTGCTGTACTCCCATTGCTTTAAAGAACATAAAAATAACTAACAAAATCTCTTCCTCCCCCTCATGCCACATACATAAATAGTAAATGCACATGCATTCAAAGATATACATTTCCAACATGCACTCCCATGGAATTTTACATGTTCAGGTTATTTTTGCTACACATTTTGGAAATCTCATTGGAGATACCCCCCACAGATGCACTTTCCAGTCTGACAAAAGAGTCTCAAGAGAAAGAATCTGACTTTCACAGGGGGCACATGAAGATACCATCTTCAAATTCCTCAGAAATCTGAGGCTGAATATTGTTTCCAAAAAGGATTTCTCCTCCGTCACTTGCATGCAATAGTTTTGTTATTGTTGGGTTGTTGAAAGGAAGGGGGAAAGATAAGGGCGTTTCAATTCATTGCAGAGATAAATGGATATCAACTTTTAAGTAGCTGACTCCAACTATTCAGCACTCAAAAGTCAAAGCTTGGGATTTAGCTCTGTAATTGAGGAGAGACAAACTGCTTGTTTTAGACCTCTTTGCAAAGTAGATGAGCTCTGCGGATTGGGAGGCAGTCAGTTGGGATCAGCCGTCAGGGAAGGAGGACCCACACTGTAGCTCATGTGTGCACCAGCCTTCCCCAAGGGTCTTTGCGTGGGTAGGGGGAGAGTTCCCCTTCCTTCTTGGAGAACTCAAGCTGGTAGCAACCTCAACCAAGAATTCAAGCTAAGAGCCTTAGCATCGTGTCAATAAAAGGCCTCCTGAAGAAGCCAGAATTCACTTCAAGAGAAGTGTTGACACTAAGAGATTAAGAAAAGTTGGGTGCATTCATGGAAAGGTCCCTTGAGCCCACCCCACCCTTTGTATGGAGAACGGCCAACAGCCAGTCTCTTGGAAAAAGGGAAACTCAACATTTCCCTAAGAAATAATACCTTTTCTTTTAGTCTCCTCCGCAGCCTGTCTTTGGAAGACTGAAGCAAATTGATCTTGGGTCTTTCCCCAATGCGCTCGTGAATACTGTCTTTCCGCTTGGTCTCTGACTCCTGGATGTACTGCTGAGACTGCTTCTCCACGGTCTCTGGGCCTCGGTGCGTCTCCACGGGAATATGCACCGTGCAGACGGAGGTGTCCTCAATTTTCAAATTCTCAGTCTCTTTGGCGTTTCTGTGCGTTTCTTTGTCGTTGGGCGAGTGCTTCTGGTTGTGGTGCCATCTCCGGTTCTGGCTGTAGCCGTGGTGGCCCGTCCTGCCTGAGGAGTGAGGGGCCTGGCCTCCTTGGTAGAGTTTCTGGTGGTCCCTGTTGTGTTTGGTGCCACCTTGCTGATGATCTGCGTGCTGCTGAGGCTTGTTCCCACCAGGAAGTCTCTGCTGTCTCCTGGAAAGTCAATGAACGTTGTTAGTATAGACTTTCCTGCACGGTCCTGCTTGGTGAACACATCTTCTATCCCACCAAACAGCCTGACCCTTGCTGGGTGGGCTCTGTGGGTCTCCCTACCACAAAAGGCGTAGCCAATTTCTTGGCATCTAACACAACCTAGTACCAACTCATGTCTCTAAATGTCTTTCAGTAACTGGCATATTTCAGCTGAAAGTTTTCATGAACAGTTAGATTAACACGTCTTTGGTTGCCAGGAAAATCCCTCCCAGGTTTCTGTGTTGTCTGTGTTGCCACACTAAACCAGGGAAGACCCAGTTAGTCCCAGCTCAGCAGCAGGAAGTCAGGCAGGCAAGAAGTATCAGGAGGTATTTTTTTCTCAAGACCTAAGGAGCTCCCGATATACCTGCCCTGCAGCATTGCTTGCTCCTCTTGCTTGCCACCTCTGCTGTACCAACATGGCATACTGTTGCACTGGTTTTAACCATTTAAAACATTTTAAGTGCATCATGAATTTCTAAGTGGGAAAAAAAGGTAAAAAGCAAATTACCAAGTAAAAGACGTGCCCATACCACATGGTTTTGTTCAGCCTTTCTTCATGCACGTCTCATCATTGCTATATGGGGAGAGGATGCATGCATGGATGAAGCTGAGGACCACAATTGGCTCTGGCAGCACAGGGAGCCAGGACCATTACCTCTGGATAGGAGGCTGGGTGAATACAGCTCCAAGCGGATAACGTGGAAATTCAACAGGCACAAAGAGGAGGAATTGCCCTCAAATGGTTTGCTCGAGAGACTACAGTGGCTCAGGAGGGGTGAGAAAGCCCCTATGTGCTGGCTGTAACCGGTAGCCAAGATGGCAGGTCCCCAGAAAACAACGGTTGAATGGAAGAAATGCTTTGGCAGCCTCAGCTATTTCAGCTTTCCACGCGGGCTGCAGCGTGGTTCTCCCCAGTGGAGAAGGCTGAGCTGGCATGACGTCATCAAGGATGCAGTTAAGATGGAGATGGTCCCGGCACAGGCTGCCTTCGCCCAGGACTCCGCAGGGTTAGTCCGAAGCACGACAGCAGCTGCCTGCCTACTGCCTTCTTAGCGCGCGGTATTGGCTCCGAGCGCGCACGGGACGCTTTAACGCTCGGCTCCTTACAAGGCTGCTGGGAGCAGCGCTGGATGCTGGCCAGGGACATCTCCCCGGCATCGTCCCCTGAAACGGGGAAACAGCCACGAGCGCTGCGGTGACCACACCGGTCTGCATCCTTTATAATCCCCCCGCTCAGCCTCATCCCTTACCTCAAACCCCCACCTCCATTCGGATAAATAGCAGCATTTATTTTAAACACATTGCGTAGCAATTAATTTTATTTTCATCATAATAAATGGACGAAGGAAGCGGCCATTCACAAATACATTTCAATGGTCAGTGGCTAAACAGTCTCCAACCTTGCCTGCCAAAGCCATCTCCCCATCAAATCAGCATTCCCTGGCATCCCCGGGAGTTAAAACCTATTTTCTGAGGCCAGCTGGCTCTTAACCATGAAGAGCGCGGGCTCGTGTTCGGCGAACGCAGGACGAAGAGGCTTGTTCGTGGTGGCAGTGGAAGGAATTTGTGTTTGGTCTCAGACCACCAGATCCGGTTTTCTGAGACATTCAATGTGGTGGTGTTTTGTTTCTTTGGGTGTTTTTTTGCAAGCTGAATGGCAGGGAATTAAAGATGGGGGAAGCTTTCCTGTTTGCTGGAGCTTACAAGCATTTTATGAGTACAGATTCTCCACATCAAGTTTTCCTGGCATTTCTTTGTTTCCTCTCAGTAACGCAATCACATAAACCGCTTTGTAGAGAGCAACGCTTATTAAAATGGGAATGTCAAAATAAAAGTTAGTTAAAGCCCTTATCTAGTGCTGAGCCCTCACATGCTTAAGTGTGCAAGAGTTTTGCTGATTTAATTCAGCATTTGCTTTCTGTGGTTTTGTTCTTCTCTCCTCTCAAACGTCTGAGTTTAACTGTTTGGGTGCACTTTCAGCCTTGGGTTATAAATACAATAGCAGCTTGTCCGGCTTAAGTTGGAAATATCGCACAGAACTGCTAAAAGATGCATACAGACACAGCTTTAATTTAAGCAGAGGTAAGGCAAAACGCCTGGAAACGAGCTGGGAACCAACCTCTGCCATAAATTCCTGCAACAAATGCATGCAGGGACATTTTTTTCCTAAAGACATAATGATATTATAAACCAAGCCATTTCTGTTTAAGGGCTATGAAAGAAAAAAAAAAAGGTTTAAGATTAAAAAAACCGCTTAAGTCAATGTGGAATGTTCAAGATTGTTCAGTTTGGGGCTTTTGCAATAGGGCAGGGAGAAGACAGGCTGCTCTATCCCCGTACAGGACAGCCAAAAGGCAATATCCCCATGGCAAGGGGCAGAGCAAACATAAACCAAAGCTCTGCAGTCACTGACCACAGGACGGAAAACACCAGAGTTAAACAACTTAGGGAAAAAAAAAATTGCAAGAAATAAAAGGCAAAGGAAGGAGAATGGCAAACAAGAAGCAACATCCGTGACTTGGCAGCAGACAAGGGTCTAGACAATCATCCAGCATTCAGGCAAAGACTCGTGTGTTTTTATCTTCCCAACACCCCAGCGAAGAAGAAAAGCCAAGAAGAAAACAGGACTCTGCAGCGAAGAAGAGCCAAGGCAGGGAGAACGGGGCCCAGAACTTAGATTTTTTTTTTTTTTTCCTGACTGCACAGCATCGCAAAGCCGGGGAGTTTGGGATGTCCCATCCTTGCTCACAGGTGACGGAGACGCTGGGGACATGGAGAGCCCGAGGAAGGGGTAAGATGGGGACCAGGGCACCCCACCACAGGCACCCGCTGTGGGCCGAGTTGACAGAAACAACCTTGTGCCCGCTCAACGGCAGGAGAACTGAGATGGTGGCTTGGGGTGACCTGCCAAGCTTAGGGAACCAGACCATGGAGGAACCCAAAGGCACTTCCCTGCCTAAGGTTTTAGGCTTGCGATGCCAAAGGGAGGAACAGCTGAAGCTTGGATCACACAGCAACAGCTCCCAGAAGCTACTGGGAAGTCCTTCTGTCCCTCTCTGCTCATCCTTTGCTGTTAAGAACACGGCACCTTGTGCGGGACCCTACTTCAGCTACAGGAAAAAGTATCTACACAGCACAACGGTCTCTTACCTCTTGACTCCGTTTATCATTAAATAACCATTTTCACTTCAAAGGCCAAATTCTGATTCAGCTCAAAACTCCCCCTGACTTCAGTGGAACCAGGGACTTGGCCATCGGTCAACGTGGAAACTAAAGAGACATTCAGAGTCACAAAGAAACTGCAGAAGTACTAAAAACCAAGGGGAGACAGTCAGGGTTGCCAAGCTGGAAATAGGATGATATTGCTTCTGCTATCGTTTCTCCACCGATTTTTTTATTTAATTAACTAAATGAGATACCTTTCAACAGAATTTAGATCTGACAAATGTCTGTTCTGCCCGAGGAGCCTACGCAAACAAATCTAAGGCTTCAGCTGTCTCGGTGATTACCAGCCTACGTGCTCAGAAATATGGGATTCCTGCAAGTTTTTACTACATCGTTTACTCCCAAGGAAAGGGCCTGCAAGGCACAAGCCTGGGGAAAATAGCTCCAGACACGTGGACAGCTGTGGTCTAAAACACAGTTGCTCCGTCCCATCAGCCCTGCTCATATCCCCCTGAGCGAGACAAGTCCTCTGAAAGCCCCCACCATTTGTCTGGCATGTGGAGAGCCGGAGGACAACGTGGGGTTACATTCTCCCGGTGGACGCACGGAGATTTGGTTAGGGAATTCCTGCAAATACTGAGAGGTAAGGAGCTACATCTCCAATGGCACTCGAGACATTTACCCCGAGGTGCAGAGCATCCGCTACGGCCAGACAGACTGAGATCCCTTCTGTGGGCTCAGGGACAGGGTGCTCTGGACATCCTGGCTCTTGCTTTTGAAGAACCTGCCTGGACACCATGCTTGTCCTCAATCCCAGGCAACTCTCCCATGGGACAAACCCTCCTGGGCACACCAAGTTCCTCGCAGGGTAGGGATGCTGGTTTTGTTCTGCTTTTGTGCAGAGCCTCATACCTAGTGGGCATGGCCAAGGCCACCCAGCAATTAACAACTAATATGGACGTGCAGCCACTCAGGCAAGAAGTTGAGAATGAAGAGCTGTGCCATGGCCAAGGTCAAACCTTCTGCTTCCCCTTCATCCTTCGGGTGAATGAAAATATTCCTCACTGCATTTTGTGGACAGGAAGTCTCTCTCCATCCTTTCTTTTGCCCAGGCAGAGTCTCATCTCTGTACCAGTAGCAGGCCCAGGAATAAGATGCTAAGTCTCAGGAGTATCTCACGACCAGCTTTGCTACCACCATGCCTGCAATTAATCATCAACTGCTGTTACAAGGAATTAAGATCTGCTGCAGAAATGGACTCTGTGGGATCTTCCACCCCCACAAGGACCCCAGATCCCACTTATCCGTGGCACCCCTGAAAGCTGGAGGAGCAGAGACCCCCAAGGCATGCAGCAACTGCACCTGCAAACAGAAGACCAGCGGGGCTGGCTCTGTGGAATGAAGGGCCACCGCTCTCTCTCTTTTTTTGAAAATCCCACAGGAATTTTCCATTGAGAGGGAGGGAAATGAAATAAAATTCTTAAAGAGTCACCACTGAAAGAGTTAGATAGCAACTGGGCTCTTCCCTGTTGTACTCGCTAGCTGCCCAGGATACTCTGCCTGAAAAGGGAAAGGGCAGGAGAAAGCAAAGTCCTCTGAAATATCCCCTGAACAAACCAGTTTCTCCAGGCCCAGCCTTTCTGAACTCAGCATATTCCAGCCACACCAGCTGGTGCACCTTGCATCATGTAGCTCCACAAATAACTGGACTGGGACCCCCGAGCAGGTGCTGCTGGAACGGTTTGGGCACGGCAGTGCTGGTGCCCATCATGACTGGCTTTGAGCACCTAAGGGAGATCGTGGTCCAAACTGGAGGGCCTGAAGGATCCCAATTAAGAGCTGGTAGAATTTTATAGCATCTAAAACTGGTCCTGGAGGTCTAATTCTGCCCTGGGAGGTCAATGAGAATATTGCTACTGCTATTAATATAATGAGGAGGAAGGCCTGAATTTCTATTCTAGAGGCCTGACTTCCCCCAAAAGTATTCTTCACCAAGCCTACCTCCATCAAAGGCACTCTGATGTCTTATGTGCGTGTATAATGATAACTCCGTGTTGCTTCGGTGCAGGGAGCACCAAGGCTGTTTTCTATCCTCGCTATGATTGAGAGTGGGAAACACTCAAATAAGCTTGACAGTTCCACACAATTTAATCAAAAACCTCAAAACCCCACAGAAAGCAACAAGCACCAGCTCCAAGGATGAAGAACATAGGACTTCTGTGTGTTTTCCCTTTGGCTTTCCCTCTCAAACTGGTTTCACTTGGCTCCAGTTTCATTTTTGTTTGCATTTTTCTCAGATGAGAAGGGAACAAGATGTCATGTTCACTCCTGAAAACAAAAATGAAATTATTCACACTTCTTTTATGCCTTTCTGTCACTAGGGTTAAAGTCTATCCTGAGCACAAGGTCCAGCCTGTGCATCTGGACGGACATGGCATTTTGGAAGCACAGAATATCCACCTGTCAAAATGGTGGTGATCAGGATCTAAAATAATCTTTGAACAGTTGAGACAGGACGCATGTTTTAGATCTTACACATATGCACATTTGGAAACATACAATGAAGTCTAGAAGACAAGCACAGCCAACAAAAACAACACTATGAGGGTAGAGATGTTTCTGATGAGGCTCACTGCATCTGGCTGCTCGGAAAAGCACTATGAAACCTTCACATGAGCTGCATACCTCAGAACAAGTCCTCTTGTCATCGCCTTGGTTTTGGGGTGCAGCTGCTGCTGACAACCCTCCCTTGGGCCTGGACATTACATCTGTCTTTGTCGGCTAGAGATGATTTTGTTTGGCCTTTACAACATAACTAGACTCACTATAAACCAACAGGGTAGCATTGATTTTTATGGTGAGGGAGGTGAACCCCTGGCCCAGGTTGCCCAGGGAGGTGGTCGATGCCCCATCCCTGGAAACATCCCAGGTCAGGCTGGACGGGGCTCTGAGCACCCTGCTCTGGTTGCAGATGTCCCTGATCACTGCAGGGGGGTTGCACTAGATGGCCTTGAAAGGTCCCTTCCCACCCAAACCGTCCTGTGATTCTATGATTGAAGGTCTTCACACAGACACCCAAGCTGCTCATGCATTAACATCCCAAAAATGGATGTAGGATTGACACGAAGCACAGTTCATCACGGGATGCACTGTCTTCTGCTATGGGATGCTGACTGATTAGGCCTTTCCAAACACAGCAACAGACCTGATTTCTCCCTGTGCCTTCCTGCAGGATCACTTTACACCAGTGTCCACTACTTCTCACACCACAGCGATGGACACCCCACCCACAGGACCACCAGATGTGCGCCCAGTCTGCAGGATGTGCTGCAGGAGCAGAGAGAGTGCGGCTGGGCTGAAAGGACATGGCACGACGTCCACCAGAGCAGACTCAGCAAAGCATTGAAGAGCAAACTTGTCTACTGCTGAAGTCCAATGAAAGTCCTCACATACTGCAATGCTTGGCCGCACAGGCTGCCTGAGTCAGCTATTTTTTTTTCTAAGCTTCATGGAAATGAATCTTTAGAAGGAATTTAAGTAGCTGTTTTGCAACACCAGCTTGGGAAAGACATCCCAAGTACAGATGGCATGCGAGATAGCTCCAAAACAGCTCTTTAAACGCTTTGCTGGATCTCCCACAAATCATTAGGGATGTCCAAATGGAGGCCCTTGTTGCACAGACCGGGCAACCAGCTAGGAAGACACCCCTGGACTTCAAGGCTGACTGCCCAGACTGGTGTAGAAATCACTGCAGTGATTTCGTGTAGAATTGCTTGGAAATGGTTCTCTTCATAAACTACATTGCTTGGAATTATGTTTTGGGATTCTTAGCCTACTGTAAACATGATTGCAAAAATTACATGAAAACCATAGGAAAATACAGTGACAAGGAACTGAACCCAGTTTAGTTGAAATAGTTTAAAGCTGAAAGACACAACCATGGTACATGATGTTTCCCAAACATCTGCTGAGCGCAAATACACACGGATCCTGGACTACTAGTAAGAATGAGAGTTGAATGAACAAAGATTCATCTTTTACTACTTCGCAATAAAAGAGATTATATCGCAGACTCCAGGCTGCCTCCTTTAAAAATACACCAAGGCTGATCAGTTACCCCAAGATCTGATAATCCTCCACGAGATATAAACTTTAAACCCATGCTAAGATGCACAGACACAGCCCACCACCATCCCTCCATGGTCCTGTCCCTCAAGACGCATCCTAAATAGTATGTACAAGCCCCCACCTGCTGCCTTTTTGTTCAGCTGTCTTCCTTTAGACCTCTGTGACTCTTTGACCTGCAAGCAAGGAGACATCCTAGGTTTTTTCCATATCCTATTTATACCAGTACTTTCTAGTGAAGAAATGAATGTCTTTCCTGTAGAAGCTAAGGCAAGATTTGACAGGATCTCCTAACAGCTGTCCAGACACATGAGCTGACCCAAAGTCAACGGCAAGCAATGACTTCCGACACCAGGATCTGGTAAAACACCAACCCAAGGAGCAGAGATGCTTTGAACTTATCTGTGCCAGAAGTCTTTGTCAAGCACATCAAATAAACTTTGTTAAAAATGATGCAGCATGCTCTAGCATTCAGTGTAGAGCTTTGGGAGCTAGGATAGATCTGGACATCGACTTATTGCAACCCAGTGACAATCCTAAGCAGTTCCCCAAATGTTTACCTAAGTCTGCCCCACTGTCAAAAGAAGAGTTGTCTCCTCTTGACCCCATTCCTGCCTCCTCTCTCATGCTACCCCTAACGATTACATGGACGTCCTGAGCTGCGCCAGGGTCTGAACCACTCCAGAAATTTACTTTCTTTCGGAGGGGTTTCCACTCCTCAGTTTGGATGGGAACGTGCTGCCCGGGGGGAGGCACACAGAGCTGGCTCCCCTTCTGCAGCTCCATGTAGCTGAGGGCTCTTGCTGCTTGGGGACCAGCACCCCCAGCTTTAATCAGGAAATCGGGATGATCCACAGCATCTGCACAATGCTGGGAATGGATGGAGCAATGTTAGTTTAAATGAAATAAAGAAGCCTGTTGTCCACTCATGCCCTGGAGGCTGTCACGCTAAATAAAGACATTATCAGAGAAAGAGCAGATACTCAGCGCCTTCATGCCTGTTAATGACCCCGGCACCTTCCAAATCAATCTAGGGACTCGCTTTCCCACAGATGGTCCCTTGGAGACAGACTGCTGTGGCTTTAGTAGGAATAAATGGAAACAAAACAGTTAACAAATATCCAAAAATAGAGTGTAGTTAACTTTTTTTTTTAATATGGAGATGAAAAATCCCTGGGTGATTTACATGCCAGCAGAGATATTAGCTGCATATAATAGATGCAATATTTTTAATACTAATATTTTGGGCTGAGACAAGAGGGGGAATGGAAAGTATTTCCAGTGCCTTGACTTCTTCATTTTGCAAACATCAGTTGCTAACTGGGGTCAGACAGAAATATTGTTTCTGCAACAAGAGCCCAAACAGCTCGAGCTGGCAACTTCTTCATGCACTAACCATGCCAGGAGGCCCTGCAGAGCTTCAGCACACTGCTCCCTCCCAGGTCTCCATGGCCAACATCCCCAACTTGGGCTTGTAGGGAGAAGGAGCTTGTGGTAAATGCTCTCCTGCAGAGAGGGTGGCTACTTGCTGTGGCCAAAACTGGAAGTCACCTCCAAACCGTGCAGGCACACCACTGAAGAGCTGCTAAGCTCCTTCAAATGGGCCAGGTCTCACGGAAAGACCTCGTGTGACACAGGGGATGCTATAAAACCTTTTTTTAGCCATCAGAAGCATTGACCTCTGCCTGTCCCTACCTCTCAGTTCAGTTGCCAGATAACTCTGGAGAACAACCTGGTGGCATAAAGCCCTTGGTGCTTGTTTCAAGCAATCACCAGCAACGGCATATTTATATTTGAGGATTGAAAGCAGTAGAAAGAAATAACTTATTTCACTTTACATTCACTCCAGTGACCAGATGCTGACAACACCTCCATGAACTCTTGTTGGAAAACAATGTGTAGATTGATAAACCCATTTCCAGCACTGAGGAGCTGTGCCGGAAACACTCCACCAAAGAGAAAGCCATTTCAATAACAGATCGGTTTCCTAGTGCAGAGGAACCTGCCGCTATATTTCCTTCCCTCAATTCTGGCTGGCTGAAATAGCATCACGTAGACGGTTGTGTTTTGCACTACATGACACTAAAAGAGCAGCCTTGAAGGACAGTCTCATGGGTGACGGGGTTCGCACATACAAGGATCTGGTGGCCATGGGTTCCCTGCGAGGTTTGCGGTGGTGGAAGGTCCAACCACAGCCCCTTCCCTCCTTTCTGTCTCAGTTTCCTTGCAGGGAAAGGAGGGATGGCTGACCAAAAGCACTCTGAGGTTGATGGACAACAAAACACTGCAGTGTTGTTTCATATCTGTCTGTCTTCACTGGAGAGAGCTCTTGCATCGCTTCCCCATGACTCTTCCTACAGCTGACTGACCCAACAGCACCCTATGCTTGCCCACACGATGAGGACTTTCCTGCCAGCTTGGTTAAAAATAAACAAGTCACATCATCAGCTACCAAACCACCACCAATACAACCAAGATGACCAAGGTGCACCTCAGTGGAGGGTCACAAAAATAATGAGAGGGCTGGAACCCCTCTGCTGGGAGGACAGGCTGGGAGAGCTGGGGGGGCTCAGCCTGGAGCAGAGAAGGCTCCGGGGAGACCTTCCTGCAGCTGCCAGGGCTGAGAGGGGCTGAGGAGAAAGGTGGGGACAAACTTTTTAGCAGGGCCTGAAGCACTAGGACAATGAGTAATGGTTTTAAACTAAAAGAGGGCAGATTTAGACTAGATCTAGGTAAGAAATTTTTCACGCTGAGGGTGGTGAACCCCTATCCCAGGTTGCCCCAAGAGGTGGTGGATGCCCCATCCCTGGAAACATCCCAGGTCAGGCTGGACGGGGCTCTGAGCACCCTGCTCTGGTTGCAGATGTCCCTGCTCACGGCTGGGGGGTTGGACTAGGTGGCCTTTAAGGGTCTCTCCCAACCCAAACTGTTCTATGATTCTATGATCCCAGAGCAGGCACTGCTGAATGCTCCTGTTGATGGTCTTGCTTTCAAAATGGGAAAACCTGTTTTAAATGCTGACTCTCATTTGAACGCAATTGAAGAGCTAAGGCAGTGCTCAACCGGTACTTAGTCTGCAGGCACAGCCACGCGAGTGCTTTAACTCTCGTGACACGAAAAGGATGGTTCAACATAAGCAAAAGGAGGTATTTCTTCATATAATACACAGTTAAACTGTGGAGCTATGCTATAGGAGATGCAAGTACCAGGAGCTTACAAGGTTTTAAAAAGCACATTGCCAAGGTCATGAAAGGAAAATCCATCAGGAGCTACTGGACACAAAGGTGAGCAAATGTGGTCCTGCAGATCCTCAAAGTGTAAATTCCTGGAGAACTATAGAATCCTTTCTATTGGAAAGGAGCCTCCAGATCATTGAGTCCAACCATTAAGAGGACAGCATGGCTGGGAAGCAGCATTACATGCATACCCTGTCTTCTCACGCTCCTCCTGGTGTCCCTTGCTGGTCACCAAGCCAGGTGGTCTGGTGTGACCCATCACAGCTCTCCTGCGCTTACTGACCTCTTGACCAGCTCCAGCACACCACTAGCATATCTAACTGTAAATGAAATACTCCTGCCCCTCTACTGATGCAGGACTGCACGGCAGCCGCAAGATAAGACGAGTTATCTCCCCGCTGGGTGAGGGGTTGCGGCATAAGGCACTCTGCACGCACAGCCAGCGGCACGCGCTGGCAATTACCCCTGCCCAGCTCACGTGCTGTAATTCATTAAGCCGCAGTAACGCAATCACCCAGCTGAGTCCTTTTAGGAACAAACCGCTGAGACAATATTGTCCTCTGGGGACCTGCAGTTCGGAGAATTAATTTAGTGTAATAACTCCCAGTGATGTTGCGGACAATCAAACCGAAATAAACGATGATCTGTCTCTAAATTGCCTGTAACCAACCTCGCGGCTGATGCCCCGCTCATCGCCGGCCGCCGGCTCTGCTCGGACAGGAGGGGCAAGCGCCGACCGTTTGTTTGGGACTTCCATGCACATGAACACTTAATCCTTGAGGAACCTCATCATGCAGGACCAGCACTCGAACAAGGAGTTCTTCACCTTGTTCTCTGGCATGCTCAGCTGCAGCTGGCACAGCTCCCTTGGTCATACAGTTTAGTTTTAGGTAGTGCTGCGAGGAGCAGGGAGTTGGACTCGATGGTCCTTATGGGATCCTTCCAGCTTCAGATATTCTATGATTCCTTTCCGAGATGCACCCTTAGTGCGGTTGTTCCTGAAAACGTGGCCTGTCCTTCACCACTGGTTCAAAGTTTCTCAATCTTAAGCAGGACAGAGACTATTATTTTAACAGCATCTCTGCTTAGGTGCTTTCAGCTGCCTAGAAGAGTTTTTTTTGCATCGTTATACTCTAAATGCTATGATTTAGGTAGATGCTAGCGTTGTTACTCATCATTGCAGGCAAGGACACCATCAGAGACTTACATTTGTCCTTAAAAAGAAAAAAATTATTGGTCCTGAGTTTGCTCAGGAGAAGAACTCTCCCACAAATCACAGCTTTTCACAGCCACATTATGCTGGCTCAGCTCCTCTGCACCCTGCTCAGTGTGGATGGTGGTGACAGCTCCAGCAGGTTTGGGGTGTTCCCTCTGCACCCCCAAAGACAGTATCCAAAAGCGGTGGCTCCAGTAACCCCTATCAGCTCCCAGGAGGGCACAGAGGAGACAGGAGCACAACAAGGAGAATGAAAACCTGATTTCCAGATGCTGCTCCATGGGTTCAGACCCACATTAAACCTAATTATTTTGACTTGGAAATCCTATTGAGAAGGAAAAGGGTGTTTCAACCTTTTCAATTCCTTCCCTTCCTCTTTCTCCTGCTCCAACACCATTTGTTGAGTTCACTAAAAGCACTGCAAATCATTTAGCTCAGTGCTAGTTTTCAGCAAGTACCCAGTCCATCCAAAATGTTTTGTTCCAGCTCGGAACAGCACTTAGGCACTAAAATAACGTCTTGATATTGTTGGTTTCTTTAATAAACATCCTCTCCTCTCACTGAAAAGCCCTCTGTAAATGGCCCTGGAAGAACAAAAGACATTTCTGTATTGTTTTAAGTTCTCTTCCTTTCTGAAAAATTAAAACAGTGAAAAAGCAAACGTGTTGCTACTATACTCTGTAATTATGAACTCATTTCTATTCACTTGCCCAGCAGGACAGGTTTGTCCTGGTGACCTCTGAAAAGGGGTTTCTAAGGCTTTTCCAAAATTTCACAGCCTTAAAAATGACACGTTCATGGCAACCATAAGATACGTTCACCTTCGCTTTCACCCAAAATAACTCACAATCTTAAAATCCAGGGTGAGGGCCATTCCTGGGACTATTTTTATTTGTGAAAGGAGCCCTAGTGCTGGCCATGAATAGATCAGCATGGGAGCGGCTCTGGAAATAGTGCAACCCTTCAAGACAGCGTGACAATTGCATGAACACGGGCTGTCAGCTTATTGTAAGGAGTTCTCAAATAAATACCTTGCACGGCACACTCCGGAGTGATTTGGGGGCTTTTCTGAGCAATCTTTCCAGCACAAAAACTACCTGGCCTAAGGAGGATGCGTGCCATTGGGATCCCAACCTCTTGACTTGCCCATGCAATGCTTGCAGAAACAACCATGGAGTTTTCTTCCAGTAAAGTCCCGCTGAGAAAACATTTTGCAAGACAAAGTGCTGGGACAACTTGCTTATATACATATATATCTCTCGGTTATATATATGCATATATATTTCTCTCTTTAAGCAGAGAGTAAAAGATAAAGCGGGTAAACAAGAGGGAAAACCATTTTTTTTTAATAAGAGATGAAACCGTGGAAAAGAAGATGACGCCTGTGAACTCAGAATCAGATAACAATGAATGCAGAAGAGCAGACGTTCATGTAAAATAAAGTAATATTGTCCTTCAAACACAAGCTAGACATTAGCTTCAGCATTTAGACACAGGATGACAAGCCACACTGCTTTATGGCCCATTCTTGACCCTCCCATGATTTCATGTGCCCATGATACACCTAGGCATTTATATTTCTCTTAACATTGAGGACCAAATCCAAGGCAGCACACATACATCCACAACGCAGCTTAGGCCGAGCTGAGGACCCTACAGCTCTCATGAACCAGTTCCCAAAATCCCACACAAACCCAAGGGTTTAGATCAGCTCACGTTTTGTCTGAAACGTAAGTGCCAAAAGCATCACTGCCATGCACATCCTGAGATGTCACCATCTCCTCAGACCCCCTCAGTTCAGCCAGCTTCTGCCTTAACAGATTCATCAGCTGGGGAGTCACCCACCAGCTCCCTTCTAGAAGAAACCTTCTAGAAGAAGGTGCAAATTGTTAATGGATGTGAAAACGAGATAGGGATCGTAGCAGGAGTTGGCAATGCCTTGAAGGGGCTCAGGGCTAAACCCTTCCACCTGTGATGACAACAGTTTGCTCTGTCAGCACCTGTTTATGAAAAACTAAGGGCAAAAAAGTCAAATCTGCACTTCACCCAGGCTGCTGAAACACCAGTGACTGGTGTCAACTCCTGCTCATTAGCAGTGCTGAGCTGGCTTGGCTGGTAGACCCAGGTCTGGGTCTATCTACCCAGCTGATGGGTGAGGAGGGCTTGCTCTGGCCAGTGAAGCCAGGCAGCCTCAACAAGGGGCCAAGCTAAATATGGGTGAGGGATCTCATCAGCCATGTGCATCTTCCAGGTACAGATACAAGTACATTTTCTTCACACACCAGAAATACTTATGGCAAGCACGGTCTGAAGCGGAGACTGCTGCCCCCAAAGCTTCTCAAGAAGTGCTAAGGCAGCATTCTCTGCGAGTGTGAAAATGTCCTGGTGGAAACCTTGCTTTCCTTGGCTGAGAAGAGATTTCCCTTCCATGAGATGGGAGAGAACGGGATGCCCTGTCTTAAGTCTTTGTTCTTGCTGAAGAGAGCCCAGAAACAAATCCCTGTCCCAGAGCTTCCTCTGGTGTGAGGTGCTTTGGCTCAACTCCTCCCACAGCTCTTTGTTTTTCAGACTTCCTTGGTTCTGGTCAACATGGGAAGACGAAATAAAGCAAGGAAACCTGTTCTCATAAGATGGCCAGACTCATTTTTCTTATGTGGGGGCAAGAAGATCTCAGTGAGAAGCTTTCCAGGGCTCTCCAAGCACCTGTAATTGCCACCTTTGTGAACTCCCACCCTGTCCCAGGGGAAGGGGAATCCTCCCTTCTCTCTACGCAGCACTGGATTATTGTAGGGTTGCTCACAAAGGCCAGTCTTGTGCAGGACTTCTACCAGAGTGCCGCTGTGAAGACCCTCAGGTCCTGCGCATAAGTGCTTCGTGTACCGAAGAACTGCTCCCCAGACAGCTTACAGCAGCAAGATGCATTTAATGCATGGAGAACATAGGCACGGGGAGGGGGTGACATAGCATCATACAGCGAGTGGCTTTAAATTGCCTAATTTTAGGTGTCTGAGATGTCAGAGGCCAAATGTGAGGTGAGGATCTAAACAATCAGTAGCAGCCCAACCAGTACAGGAGGTGGAGACTGGGGAGGGGGTCCCCTGGCCAAACGCCTGCTTCATGTTGAGATGAACCATCCTCCAAACTCCGCTGACTGCACCATTTTAGTGCAGGTTTCACAAAGTCTGGTGTCTGCTAGCTCCTTGCATGGATTTCATGATATGCTAGGGCGTTGGAAATAGGAGCTGTGATCACGGAGGTGAATCCCAGCCGTCTCTGATAAAGGTCAGAACTGAAGTGAGGTCTTCCATGTCCTGCCCGAGGGCCTTCGACACAAATACTGAGTTTTGATGAAATCAAGTGTCCTCCACCACAGGCACACGCTGAAGTTCTCCTGGATTTTTTAGCTGGAACAATTATTTTGCTTTGTGTGAAGTAACATCATAAGACCCTGAGCTGATCCAGCAGGCCATTACGCTCCTGTTGAGGTTTCATAACAGTAAAATGTTTTGCCGGTGCTACATAAAGTCTTTCAATCAGCTGCAGAGATGGAGAAAAACAACCTGCAAAAGCCTCCTGATGCCACAAAGTCTACTGGCAGCTTGGCAATTCAGGTTAAATTTAGTCTGCAGGACAGGGGTCACTTCAGTCGCCAAGTTAATAAAAAAAAAGGGAATAAAAAGTCTTGTGTTGTAGAGTTTTTATGTAATGACAAAGCCGCTCTCAATAGAGAGGTGGCAACCCTGCAGCTGGGAAACGCACCCGGCTCTCTCCTGCCACTGCCTCCTGGCATTAAAAAAAAGGAACAATGAAAGGAAAGGATTAAATTTGCTTAGATGAGTATCTTTTAACCCTTCTGCACCATGCCTTTAGCTAGGCACACAAGGAGGACTGAGCAGATATGGAGAACAGTAATGGATACGCACCTCCTGAAGTCCTGCTCGTGTGGAGCGTGTCCTGTTGAACTCAAAAAGGGTTATTTTTCTCTTTAGATTAGTCTTGAGCCTACAGAGCACTCTGATATTTACAGAAGTATTTTTCCCCGCATAACATGAAATGCAAAATCCTTTTAGTTGTTGCTAGAGTTGGGAAAGGAGCTGTAAATATGGCATCACCTTTCGTGGTGCGTTTTGCCGGCAGGACTGCAGCCCCACCATCTGCCTTCAGGGGCGACTCACGGCTGGGCATATTTTCACTGACACCCTCAGCGTGCAAGGGCTTAGCGCTGATCACAACCGCAGAAACAAGAGCAGCTGGGTGGAAAAGCCCTACTCACCCCGCCGCAGCTTGAGACGCGGCTGACAGGCAAAACAAACTCCCCGATGGATGCTAAACAGCAACTGCTCCACCTTACTGCTACTGGTGTTTCACAAGGACCACTCTAATGGCAAGAGCGGTCTTCCCACCGGCTAATGGGAAGACCTTACGCGTGCAGCTCTGGGGATGGTGCTGGGGCAGGAAAAGTGGCTCTTAGATGAGCCAGTCCAGGACTGATGCTAGATATAAGCTCAACTTCGGATGGCTTCTGCAGAGCTATTTGATCACCTGTGCCGTGTAGGTACTGGGGCTGGGATTACTGCACAGGGATGGTGTTGGGCTGTTACAGCCCCATGCCGTGCTGCGTCCTGTTCACTGAGCCCAGAGCAGAGTACAAAGGCAGCGAGGGGTCTTAATGGAGCCAAACCACCTCCAGATCTCAGCTCCAAGAGGTCCCTCTTGACGACAAGCAGCTCCACCCACGCCTGAGTCACCCCCAGCCGGATGCCGTGGGTCGTCAGGAGTTGGCTTTTTGGATAATTCAACGACCACTCCTTCAATGGGGAGCCTGGTGCAGGCTTTGTTCTCGACAACCTCCTCCCAGGAGCGGGATCCCATCACCCTGACCCCTGGCAGAGGCTTCTCCTCGATGCCTGGAAGGAAGGGCAGCAGGGCCGGGCGATGCCAGTGTGTCTGGCCAGCACGGCTCTGTGGGTTGAAGGGGCTCCTGCTTGACCCCTCCTGATACCATCTCTGCCCTGCTCAATCACCGCCTTGCCCAAACAGCAGCTGATGGACTAACCATGGGTCGGTCTTCCCACCAACCTACTGATAGCCTCGCGAGAGGGTACGGGAGTAACTAGAAGCACGGGGAGGAAGGACCTTGTGCCCCTGCAACCCCCTCCAGTTCCCTACATCTGTTATGCCCTTGGTGGCAATCAAGGCAGACCTTCTGCTGACTTCCAGTCTTAATTAAATGACCAGTTTTATCCGCTTGCTGGTCATAGCAGCATGTTTCTTCATCACAAATAGCCCTTCTACCCTGCGCTGTTTACCCAGGGTACCTCGAGAGCAGCCGCATCCGCTCCCAGCCTCTGCCGGGCAAGGCTGAACCAGCAGACATGTGCGAAGCAGCATTTCCTTCTCTGGGCTTTCAAGTTTATTTTGTCCTTCACTTCCCTGGGTGACCCTGGATCCTCGTATTAACAAACAGCAAAAAAAAAAAAAAAAAAAAAAAAAAAGAAGAAGGCAGAAAACTTTTGCTTCACCTCTAATCTCATCTCAAATCCCCTCTGCTAATGGCTCCATCTCACTCCAGCATCATGCGGTCCTGCAGCTCCCACCCAACCCCAGACCTCCTCCCTGAATGAGATCTTGCCCTTGAAGGAGCAAGCTGGGCAAAGCTGATTCCTGTGATGTTTTATGACAGGGTAAAGCGGTAGAGTGCCCTTTATGGTGTTTTGAAAGGAAATTGTACAGGAACAATGTCCCGAGCAGCGTGGCTATTGAAAACCCTTCACAAAAGGAGTTTGCCACAAGAGGAAAAGCAGCTTAATCAGTCGAACTAATCACTGTAGGTGGTTGAGTGTCCCTGAGGGTCCGTAAAATCAAATATAATGGGAAAAGAAATATATCACAGCTTGCCTACGCTCCTCGGTGGAGCTGCCGGCAGATCTGGGACGTTCCCTGCCTGGCCCCGAGCCCGCTGTGACCATCCTTTGGGCCGTCCCTATGCAGGACCACGCTCGCCTCTGGGCAAGACCCTGTCCAGGGCCACGTGGACGGGCTGGGCTGAGCCCCGGCAGGTCCCTCAGCAGCGTGGTGGCCCGTCAGAATGATCCAGGCTCCGAGCAGGGAGCCAGGACAGGGGTGCCTGCCCCTGTGCGCTCACCCCAGCTAACCCGGTTTCGGCGTGGGCGCGAGCAGGAGGGGTCAGCGGCGCTTACACAACCCTCCTGCCTCAGGAAGAGGAAACTGTCCCTGACAGCCACCCGGGGCTCTCCTGGGAGGGAGGATATTTCTGCCTCCCCCAGCTCTAAATCTAATTAAAACCAGAAAACAACACACACAAAAAAATAATCCAGACTGTTTTTTCCTGATCATTTAAGTGTAAAGCCAAGTTAATGGTAGGAAGCAAATTGGGACAACGCAGGAGAAAACTTGGGGACATTTCTGTAATCCTGTTGTCAAAAGCCACCGGTATTTTTAGGGCATGCTGAGGGGAGATGGGGAAAGAACACAAGCCTCTTCGCTCCCACCCCTTCTTCTCTGTTCACGAGCCAAGAAGACCTACGCAGTCCTCTGCTCCACCTCCTTACCTCCACACAAGGGCTTCACGAAGGATGGAATCCCAGGTGCTGAAATGCCCCCCTTAGATCCCACCCAACAGCAGGAGTAGGAGACAACACAAATTTCAGCCACAGCTAAGGGTGACAGTCCTTCAGCCAAGGCTGGCTCTGGTGCCCAACAGCCCTGGCCGGGACAGGCAGAGCAGCCCCTTGTGGGTCTGGTCATCCCAAAGCCTGGAGACACACCAGCTGCACTTGGAGGAAGCACAAGGGATCCACACCTTTTCTACTGAAAAGAGGAATTCAGATGCCTTTTGGAAAGAGAGGACTGGTTAGGCTTTTACTCCATCCTCTCCAAGAGATGGGGCTGCACTTCCCTCTGTCATCGTCTCCTATTCTTGCCCATAGACTGATCACCAAAAGCCCCATGAGGTACCAGTCAAGCATCTATGCACACATAAGGATCTCCTTTTGAGAAGGTATTCAGCCTGATTTGACTTTTGAACCCAACAAGATGTGACTGAACCAATGCGATTATGATGGCGCAAACTTTTTAAGACTTCCCCAGCAACCTTTTCCTGGTCCTCAGCAAAACTGTCCTCTTCCTTAGGTGACGCAGAACAACCTCAGTACTCTGTTAACCAGAAGACCGAGAAGTAGGTATAAACTCACCTGCCTTAACCCATTGCAACTCCATATATTCCTTGTAAATCCCACCTAAACCAGGCAACATTTCTCACCACACCTACAAGGGCTGGTGTAAGCCTCTGGGTATGCATTTCCAGGCCATGGGGTTTGGCCAGCCGGACACTCCATCCCAAAACACATCATACCAGAATGCCATGGGAAGTGGAGAAACCCTGTGCAGCATCAAGTTGACTTGCAATGCTTCAATAGATACTTAAGAAATGGAATTTTTGGGAACTTTTTGAAAAACAGGGGGCCAAACTCAGAGCCCACCTGCCTAAGGAGACCATATCCCAGCACAGCTTGTGCTCTGCTAACAGAGATGCACTGGGTTGGGAAGAGTCGGAGGAGAGGACTTGAGAAATAGGTCCGTTGTGCCCCCTCTCCCAGAGTATTATTTTTCTCTTGACTGCTTGCAGGAGAGAAGCGCAGGAGAGGTCCTGCAACCGCCCAGGGAAAGTCCCTCCTTCCCTAGAGGTGGTTGCCTACGGGAAATTGAACCAAGTTGCCTTTGCTGATATCTAGGTAGGGTGGGTCTTTTGTGGCAGCGAACAGCAGATTAGCATTTGGGACAATAAAACCCTCATTGGTGTTTAACACTTGCTCACATGGACATCTATGAAAAAAACTGCCTCTGCTGCTCTCTTTCCACAATCCCATCAAGCGGTGATGCCCTCCCTCACCCTCATCAGGAGTTACCTCTCTTGCATCTAAACCAACAGAGAAAACACCAGGTGTGGGATTTCTGCAGGGTGAGGTGGGGAGGGCAATACCTTTCACTGGTCTCCTGCCCTGATTATAAGCTCTTTGCGGCAAGGACCTCCCCACCTCCTGTAGGCTTTTACAACCAATCCCTCCACCAGATGTGGCTCCAGTGTTGATCACTCTTACCAAAAATGTGTTCAACAGACCCACAGTGGTCCTTAACTGGGAAAGTCAAAGCCTGTTTTAACGACACCTCTAATTCACTCTTCGTTTCTATCTTATGCAACAAATAAAACATGCATCCCATGGAAAAATGACTTGTGGAACAGAAAAACGTATTGTATGTGCAAGGAGAGAGCTATGGCTGCATGCCCATAGGGTCGCTTCTCCCCAGGAGAGCGAAAGGTGCACAGCAGAGACCTCAGGGTAGGTGAGCCGTGCTCCTCCGCAACGCGGTGACAGCATTTCCCGAGGAAAGGTGACGGGAAGGAAGCGTGGACGGGCGCTATTTATAGCACGGCCGGATGTCAGCGTCGTTTTGCATGAGAAACAAAAGGTGCTTCGCTAGCCCAAGACATGGCCCCTTCTGAATGTCACCGTCGGGGAGGGGAGAGGAGCCCACATGTGCTCTCAGAGGGAACTGGTATCATTTGTAAGACCAGCGGGAAAAAAATAGTCAGATTTCTGGGTACCAATGTGCTTTATCAGCTCTTTTATAATAGCTGTGTTATACGAAGTAGCAGCCAACCCGAAGGTCAGCTACAACCAGGCAAGGCCAGCTGGACCCGTGCATCGTGCCGAGGTCAGCCTGGGGGGTGACTCCTCGACCCAAGTTGGATGTCCACTTGTGAGCAGTGACTCCTGCACATGACAGGAGGATGCACACCATGGTCACTGGGATGTCATCCTTCATGTATGAGGCAGGTCCTGGGCAGGGAGAGATGGTGCACCATGGACAGGCATTGTGGGGTCTGGGGTGCTGCTTAGTGCCAAGTGCTCACCACCTTCAGGAGAAGGGGAAAAGCTGCTAGATGAAAACCAGACCCAACTGTGCCAGGGCTTTGGGGGCCACACCTTCTTCTAACCAACAGAGCAGGACAACCTCTTTTCTTCTTGCAAATCTACTCCATGTCAGCCCTACTTCCATCTTTGGCTGCTACCAACTCCTTTCTAAGAAACCAGCTCTTCTTCCCTTGGGTCCAGACATCCAGTTGCTTCCTAACCCCCCTCCCAACCCACACACCACCAAACGGCCCTGCTCAGCCTCTCCCAAGCCTCGCTGCCTCCGATGCCCCACCCACGGTCTTGCAATTTTGAGTCTTTTGGTATCCAGATGGGGTTTAAAACAAAAAGCTCATAACTCGCAACTGTTTTGCTGGCCATAAAATCTCATCCTGAGGGATGTTTATGTCACCTGTGTGGCTCTGAAATGAAGCTTTTCTCCCCCAGAATGATGCCTGGGACATTAAGATAATAGCACTGCAATAAAGCGTGAACAGCTTTGTAATCTATTTGTGCTCCAATACAGTCTGTTTTGGGGTTTTTTTTCTATTCCCTTTTTTCCCCCCTATTTCTACCATGTTTTTCTCATAAAATAATCATTCTGAGACCTCACTTACTGCTAGAAATCAATTTTGAAGAGCAAGTGCTCTCTGGTGACATCTCAAACAGCACTAGAAGGACTAAAACTCCCCTCCTAGTCCCAAAAGCACCGCAGAGGCAAGGGGACCCTGAAAACCCCCAGCATCAAACCATGTGGCATGGGGAGAGGGGGGCTGCTGGGGTCCCCAGCTGAAGTCTAGGGGATGGGACCATGCCTTTTCAGCTTAAATAATTATTTAAGAGACTGTTGTTTTGTTTCGGTTCATTCCCTCAAGCTCAGCTTCTTAGCTTTTTGCAACTAAAATAATTATGTTTTTCTGTCTAAGCTTGGACACCACCATGGATGGCTGTGGAGGATTCAGGCAGGACTGCATCCCCTCTGCTCTTTCCATTTTATTTCATTTGTGACTGCTTAGGGCTGAAACAGTCCCGTGTCTCCTCCCGCATGATGCCATATCGACTGGGTTTTAAGGCTTCTGTCTCTCCTCCCGGGATATTATCCCAGTGCTACTTGGTCTGGGCTGTATCTCACCCCGTGATCTTCCAACCTCAGCCCACGGCAGTTTCCTTTGCTATCTCTCCTTGCCTTCTGTGTGGGAGGCAGGGATGCCCTGGGGGGCTGAATGCTTCTGTCTGCTGACGACTTATCTGAAGGGACCAGAAAGAAAAAGAAATAGATGTCTGGTGTGATCCCTCGGACCGTATGGTTTTTTGGGTGGGAGGAAAGAACCAACACGCAGTTCCATGGCTCTGGTCCAGCGCAGCTTTGCCCATGGGCCTTCAGGCAGGAGACCCTTTGGCTCTGCAGGTCTCCTCTCCAGCAGCATCATGCACTCTTTGGATGGCAGAGGAAGACCTGCTCAGTGAGCCGGGATGGGAGCAGGACGAGCCAGCCTCTGCTGTGATTTCTTGGGGAGCCCAGCTGCGAGAAAGCCCACCCAGCTCGCTCTTGCAACAAAGGCAGACTTCAGCTTGGTTTTAACCATGTTTTGGTGTTCACAGGGCTGCAACCCAGCTGAAACAAGACCTTTTTTTTCCCTAAATCACAAGACTAAATTGCCTTAAAAATTGCCTACAGGAAAAAAGGACAGAGCCCCAAAGAGGAGAGAAAACAGAGTTTGCTGCTGACAAAACCACCCTGCCCACAGAAGAATGCTTCTAGGATGCCTGAGCAAACTCTTTTCAGCTGTTTTTTGGTCACTCAGTAAAATCTGGGAAAACCAAACCATGCACAGAGTTAACTGCATCACGGCTGTTCACAAGTCAGTAAGTGATGGGGAGATTTGAGGACACACTCCAACTACTGTTACAAGTGTCTGTAGGACTCCCCCGAAAATCCCCCCGTGAGGCATCAGAGCTCAGACATGGACTTCAGATCACTCTAGGAGAAAAAATTGGCCACTTTTTCTCCTGTTCAGTAACATTAACCTTGCAAAGCTCTATTGCCCTGGTCGTGTTGTCTGAGCCATAGCAGAACACACCGGCAGAAATAAAGCTGCATGTGCAACTAACTCCCTTTTTCCCCACTTATTTTCATATTTAACCATAGTCACAATTCCTATCAAGGACTCTAGATGCTCTCTTGTAATTAAATATGCAATTTACACAATTAAATATCCAATTGACCCAATTAAATTAACTCAATGGACTGAAATCACCAATGCCACAGGAACTCAGCTGCCTATTTAGCACATCCCCTCCTTCAGGCAGACAGGCATTGGAGTCTTGCTGCAAACCCCTCTCAACCACACCCACGTTGCAGGAGACCCTGAAAGTCAGCGAATTTTGCTTTTCAATTGAAAGAGAGGATGCAAGTTGCAAGGACGCAAAGCTTTTGCAGATAGTAACTTGCCAGCTGCCTCTTCTATAAAGTGGGGGGATCTGGCTCTGCTGGAATAAATGTAAGGGGAAGAGGAGGTCCGTAAGATACTCCTGGAGTAGTACAGGACATACCCCAGATTTAAAAGACAAACCAGGGGGATGGACAGAGTCTGCATTTTCAGGACGTTAGTGCTCAAATAAAGGTTTATGCATTAAACCAATGCCAGCAGCTATTAAATAGCAATATTGTCCAAAGACACTCCATGAGACAGGGGTGGTGAGGATATGCAACGAGGAAGAGAAGATTAAAAAAAGCATTAAAGAGAGGTTTCACCTACCTCCGGTCGTTTCTCCTCCTTCTGAACAGTTTTTTGGTGTGTGCGATTTCAGCTTCATGAGGCAACGGATGGTAACCCTGTAAAACAGAGGGAAAAGCAACGATCAGTTCCAAGAAACAGGAGGCATGGATATGGAAGGGGTCAGAGCGAGACAGAGCTGTACACTCAACTTGTGAGCCTTATAAAAGAAACAGTTCGCATCCAAACATCCTTGCAACATCTCAGACCCTATCAAAGCAGGTCTGGAAATCCACAGACTTCTTGTACCCTCTCAGGGCCGTTGCAATGAGCAGGGAATGACGTTATCTGCAATTTCTATATGGGAGAAACCACACAGGGCAAATAACTGCACCATGTATAGGTGGATCCCCATATACACCATCTATAGGGAATTTACCCACACCACACAGGACACTGCTGACGCTGCTGCACCTAAACCATCCACTTTTCATTGGGTTGTTTCCTTTGTGTTTCTATATTTACCTAAAACCCAGCTGTAAAGATGTCTGTAAAGAGATGATGCTCATTAGCATTTTGAGGATACTGGAGTAAGGAACACGAGCCACAGCTGGCAGGTCTGTTGGGGCTGTGCCCCCATGCCGTTAGCAAGTCAACAACCACGTCATGAGCACCTCGCTGAGCCTACCCTCCGTGAGCTAGTCAACCCATGCCACCGCTGGGGAAGGGACGGGTGGCATCCACCTTACTGGAAAAAACTGAGATGACAAGGATGTTAAATGATTTGTCCAAGCCAAGCCAGTGGAAGAGCTGTGTGTAACTCAAGCTGCTGTCTTGTCCTCTCTCCACTGAAGGTGCCGACTCTCCGATTTGACATGTTCATCTGATAAGGGGGATGCTGTATTTGCCATCCTACTAAGGGCATAGTGAGGCTTTGTTAATGTGAGCAAAGAGCTCTGAGGTTCCTGGACAAAAGGCACTATGTAAGTGCAAAGTGTTATTTATTTTCCAGGGACCACAGAGCTGTCATAACCATAATGAATTCTATTTACGCAGTATTGTACTTCCCCGGCTGGCAATAAAAGCCCTGTAAAAGTCGCTCCTTTTATTTCCATCGCAATCTATCTCAGCCTCGGAGCTCCAGGCGCTGCTGGTGAATCACCACGCGTGAGGGGCCACGAGGGAGCAGCCTGGGCAAGGGCAAGGGCTGCATGGGAATGCGTCTCATCGAGCAGCAGCTTTGTCACATTGGCATGACAACATAACACACTGACTTCAAAAAAAGTCCCTCTCTCTCTGCATGAAGAGCCTTAAAAATGACAGTTAATTTTAGTAGCAGTTATTGAGATAATATTTTGAGTTCCTCTGGTGGAAGATGTAATGGAGGAGAAAGGTTGCTGGGGATGCTAATGGATTGAGGTTTGCAGGCCAGAGAAGGCATCCCTGTGTCCAAGACCAACAGGGTTTATCGTGACCATCCATCCTGGCCTTCTGCAAAGAGCCTGGAGAAACTGCTACTGCAGCAACCCTACAGTTCCCACGGCAGCTGGAACCTTTCATTTCAGAGACCTTCACTCTTTGAGACTTCAAGCAATGAAGAAGTCACCAAGCCCTTGGGTAAGTCCTGCTGCTGACTTGCACATCCCCATTGGAACCTTGCTTTGGGTGCAGTCTTGAAGCGTGCTTCCTGAGAAGGTGGTTTCCCTTTTAACTTTCTTCACTTTTAACTCTTCCAGAGAAAATCAGATGCACCATGATCACACGGTTTAACACAGGCATTAGAAAGCATGTTCAAAAGTAGTACCCCCTCTCGATGACCAAATTATCCTTCTCTCCCACTAAAACACCCTTAACACCCAGAGGTGCCACACGAGCCACAGCATCCTGCATGATCTCTGATAGCAATGGTTCAAGGGCCATCGTTACATGAAGTTGCCTTAGCTTCCCTGCAGATCTGCTCATCCAGCGAGGATCTGCTCAGCATTGCACGTTGTTCTGTGGTCCTCTGCTCATGTCCCTGCACCCAGCACCAGAAAGAACTCTCCTCATGCTCCCTAGTTGTCATCTCACCGCTCAAACATAGCCCATCTTTGATTAATAAGAGGTAGTTTGCGAGTAGGGAAAGCTGGAAACCTGCTCTCCTGGGGCTGTGTATGGGTTATCACCTAGTTAACCAGGTCTGACTTGGGCTTCTCCTGTGGTCAAACACCTCATGGTTAATTCTGTGTGGCATCTTTGATGTCTAATAGCTTAGAATCATACTGAACCTTCTTCATTACTAAGGGTTGTGGTTTGAGCCTTCCTCATCACTTATTTTCCCAATCACTGATTTTCAATGAATGCTGAGGAGGAGCTTAATATCTCCAAGAACTCCATTCCTCTGAAAATTTGTTTGGAACTGGCCAAAGGTACGAAACCGAATGAGAAAAGGAAGGGAGGGAGCAGACACACAGAGCCCAATCACATCAGCTGTGCTAATTTAAGAAATCAGGCTAAAAACAGTAGAATACTCAGTCAGGCTGTTTCCAAATGTTGTACTACCACAGGATGCTAAAGCTTGGGGTATTTTTAAGAATTTAAGCTGCATTGCAGACACATGTGCAAATACAATTACCTGGAAAAATGAAACTCTCTCTGTGGAACAGAAGAACCTAAAGCACAGATTTCCTCAACGCAAAGCCTTCATTAAGGTCTCAGGAGCTGCCTTTCTGCTCTTTCCGACCAGAAACCATACGTACGGTGGTGCACTGCTGCATGTCCTCCTTTCAGAGCATCCCTCTGCCCACCAGCAGCAGACAGCATTGGGGTGAGAGATGGATTAATTACACGGGAATAAGGCTCCTAATCCAAGGAGCACTCCTGGACACTGCCTGGGCCTGAACAGAGGAGAACTTTGTGTCCCCATTAGGAAAATCAAGTATCTCCTTTCTCCAGCTGAGCAGTTCCCTTCCTTAGTCCTAGTCACGAGACAGTGTTTTGGAAAAAAACAGTCACCGATCCCTACTCTTGTCTATTTTGCTGCCTAAACAGAGCTAAATTTGGAAGGGAGAAAAGTTGACTTTTTTTGTGCAGCAAGCTGATGTAAAAGGAAATATCAGCAACTTGCAAGAAGGCTGGAGTGGCTGGAGAAGACCGAGGGTGCTGCGTGGCTGGGGATGAGCTAGAGTCCCAAGGGCAAGGTGAGCGCCTTGATGACACAGCTTTTGGGTTTGTCTGGAGGCTGCTCCCCACTACGGGTCATGCAGGACGGCAATGGAAGTGCCTTCAATAGAGCTGGCTTGCTGAGGACAATGTACAGCTGAAATGCAGCTCTTCCATTTTGCAGCAGACACACTCTTTATGAAGCTGAAATCCCTGAACAGAGCCAAAGGGAAATGTCTTGCAAGGCAGAAGACCAGCCTCTGCTCCGCAATAGGTCTACAAGAAGACCGAGACAAGAGGGATGTTTTTTGCTCCTGCTTGGGCCAGAAGACACCATCAAGCCCAGGTGCTCATGTTTTTTCTAGGCAGGTTTGCAACTTCTTAATGGACAGCAAAATCACATGTGGTCTCCCTCCCACATTGGTTTTATTTTGATATTTATTTGCAGGTGGTTGGAGGAGAATGTAACCAACATTCCAGTGTTGCTGGTCCTGGAAGTGAGGGGTGTGGGAAAAGCAAAGAACAAGGAGCCCATGGTCTCAGGAAAGATGGCTAATAGGGGTCATTTTCAATTTTGGAGCTAAACACTCTGCGGTTTACATGGTGGGAAGCTTGGAGCAGAACCTGAGAACCCCATGGGACTTCTAATGCACGTACATGAAAGTCAAGTTTAAATCATAAACACACGCTCTAGCAAGAAAGGCCAACAGCTCTGGAGAAGAAGGGACGTTCAGGACTAGTCTGTTCTCTGGGACAGCCCCCTAGAGATCAGCTATGTTGTGATGGGCACACTCAGTTTTAGATGTTTTGGGGACAGTGGCTCTTGGAGAAAGGAAGGTGATGTCTGGCAAGCTTAGACGACTGTCATATGCCCAGCTAGCATATGCCAAGGCAAATCTGTCATCTACCGAAATTGCTGCAAACAGACGGCAGAAGGGAGCAGGTCTGACGACCACGCGTACTCTTTTTGTGCTTTACCTTCCCAGTGAAGGTGTCTGCCCAACCCTCAGCCCCGTGCACCTGCCTGTGGGAATCCAGAAAGCTGGCAGCTGCCTCTCCGCTGCCCCAGACCCATTTACACCAAAGTTTAATGAAAGAACAAACAAAAAGCTTTCAAGATCTTGTTGGCAATCTGCAGCAACCCAAGAGCCTCTGCCTTGCCCTGCACCTATACCTGCCCATCCCCAGCAACATCGCTCTCCTGAGCCATCCCACCCCACATCTCGGCCCACTAACCTGTGGGCTACTGGCCTAGGAGAGACACGAGGAAGAGGGGAAGGACCAGAGGAGGGAAATGGTTGGTTTTACAGCTACCCTGCTATGAGCAGGAGCTTTGCCATCGTTTTTCTCATGCCTCCTCTGCAGCAGCATCAGCTGAAGAAGCGGGAAGGAGGCAGCAGCTTTGCGTGTTTTACTGGTGATGGTAAATCACAGGGCAAACCACCAGGAGCTAAGCAGAAACAAGGCAGGGGGGTTGCTGCTGCTGGTCCTTCTGTGACCACCCTGTAGCAGCAAACCCCAGCGATTCCTTCAGCATCTCACAACAACAGGGATGGTCCTATTTGGGACCAAGTTACACTTTCCTTCCTTCCCCTCTGCTTTTCTGCATCTCAAGTGCAACTGTTGCCTGGGGTGGCCAAATTCATGGGCGTTTCACAAAGACTCTAGCGACTATGAGAGGTTAGGGTTCATTGCTTCATCCCTGTGGTCTTCATGTCTAATGCAGCCTGACTTTCAGATGTGAAACCTCACCCCACAAAGTGACTCTCTTCACTCATATCCACTCATTCAGCCTCTTCTGCAGACGCTCCCCATGCAGCAGAAACACTTCCAGCCCGTGATGGTCAAGCAGGCAAAGATGCCCGAAGGCCAAACAGAAACACTGAAACCCCAAGAGCAAACAAAAGGTTGGGAAAAGCAACCAGACTGATGGAAAAACCCAGTGCTGGGGTGATCAGAGAAGGAAAAGAAATGATTCGGCCATATCGCAGGATCAGTCTGCCCGCACAGCTTTATCTCAAGAGCCTTTTGTGCCCTCAAGAAAGATCTCCACCCTTGCTTATCTTAAACAAATGGTTGCAGCAGGCCTGAAGTGAACAAACAGGTTATTAGGCCTGAGGTAGGCACTGGGAGTTTTGTTCAGTTTTATTGCACACAAAGTTCAGGGTGGGATTTATTTTCTGGGGAGGTGGGAAGGGCGAGGTGGGGCTGGGTTCATGGCAGCCCCAAAGATGCCCCATCTGCCTGTGCAAAGCCAACAACAGAAATACCAAGGTTGGAAAAATAAATATATTGTGGTTACAGAAATGATCCACAGAAACCAACCCCGTGAATTGCAACAGCCCGTGACAAGGCTTTCATCTGCCTATGGGATGGATTATCCGTGGCAGGAAAGTCCGGGACAGCACAGAGCTGCAGATATATTTAACTTTTATTGTGCTGGTCTCACACTCGTGGTGCCTGTGGGGTTGAACGTGCCAGTACTCATTACAACCATCCCAGCCATCCAACTGCACACGAAAAACATGGCAAAGGCGTTGCTACGTCCCCACCGGCATCATCCCCATCACCTCTACCCACCCAAGGCCAGCATTTATCAACACACCTAAGTCCTGTGGGCACTTCCAGCAGAGCCACCTCCTTGGAGGCCACTTGCTGTTGCCTATTCCCCTTCCAAGAACTCCCACAGCACTGGTCTGCCACCCACTCTCCTCTCTTACACAAGGGGAATTTTTTACCTCTTGAAAGAAGAGGGCTGAGGCACAAACCAAAGCCTTGACCTGCTTTGGAAGCCATGGATGAATACCAAACAATGTCAGGAAGCTGCCTGGAAATGATTTCTTCTCTTAAAATTTAAGTGATAAATCTGTTCCTTCAAACTGCAAGCTATTCATTTTTCCTGGAAGGTGCTTATAATAATAGTTGTTTCTGAATAAGAATCAGTCGGTGCTCAACATCAATGGAATAGAAAGTGCAACCATTTTCCAAAATACTCCTCACCCATTATAAAAGGCAGGTAAATTCTTAGAGCGCTTCACAGTTGTGGGTCTCCCATCACTCCTCACCCGCAAACATAGCACACATGGGTCCTGGCCACCTCCAAGGATGCTTTCTTCAACCTCCATCATTGGAGCCAAGGCTCTATTAAACTATAGGGTTGGCAAAGAGGACTTAGTTTCCAGCCACTCAGGAGCCAGAAAAAGAACAAAACTCCTCCAGCTTTGTCACCACAGATCCGACAAGTCCCACAGCAGAGGAGGGATGCTCTGTGGGACCTTGACAGTAGGATGTGCTCGCCCGATGAATCATGGCATGGCGCAACATGCCTCAAAAGAGGAGGCATAGGAAGTTGTTTCTTGGGACACGTCCCAGTTTGGAGGATTTCCTGATTAAATGCATCTTTGGGGAGCGCACCATAAATCACACGTTGCCAGCAAAGGCTGAATGCGTAGCTGCAGCACGCATGCCTTGGTGGAGACTTTCGGAAAAAAAAGGTGGGAGCACAGAGGAGCGACGGCTGTGACAGTGATCAGGACTGTCACAGCTAAACACCACTCTTAGTTATCATTAAAAACACTCACACTATTCGCCATAGGGCTCTGCCCTCCCACGTCGTCCCAAGGATGCAACCTCCTGGATGCCCACTTGCTGAGCATTAACGCTGATCTATACGTTCCCTCTCATGAAAATGGTGGGCGTTTTAACGAATTACAGACTCTACACATGCGGTCCCAGACTCAAAGAAGTATCATTTACACCCTCATCTTCCTGCCACCTTTCCTTGGCGTTTGCTATCGCAGGGAGCGGACACCCAGCTGGAGGGAAGACAGCATTTAAAATGGCATTAAATACTTGGTGGTGTGAAATACCTGGTATTTCATATATATGAAATACCTGGGACAGCTAAGCTGTCCCACCTCATCCCACTGCAGCCAGCTCTGGAATGAAACAAAAGACACAGAGAATGGCAGAATAACCCAGCGTGAAACTCCCCGTGCGGGGTCAAGGATGCAAATGCAATTAAAGCATTAGAATAATTAGGTAAAGCATCCCAAGTGAAACATACCCCGAACCTTCCTCAGTGCCTTCTGCTGATTACTGACAGCGAATTTTCCAGGGTCTATTTTTAACTCTCAGCCCCATAGCTCCTGAATTATACATAATTCAGAGATAATAAAACTTTAAAATCCAGGACAAAGTCTCCTAGGAGGAACTGCCTCTGCAAACACACCCGTGCACATCAGTGCGGCCAGGATGGGCAGGCGCAGGCAGGAAAAGCCCAACCAGTGCCACCGAGCCCCGGCTAAGCCGCCGAAATGGGGACAGGCTGGAAACGCTGCTGCAGGCTCCCCTCGCTGCTGCATTGAAACAGGGTGCTCCAGACACACCGACACGGACTCACGGTGCCATAGGAAGAGTATAAATAACAGACAAAAGAAATCCCCTTTTGTTACAAGAATCCGCAAATCCAAAATCAGTTACAAGCCGACTTAGGAAACGGAGTTTTTTCCCATGTTATAGCAAAATGGGAACAATACTTCACAAGTGGAAGTAACTGTAATTGTTTTAACTGATGTTATTTTAGTGTTGTTTAGGTTTATTGTTTATTTGTATGTATTTCCTCTACCCCGGTCAGGCTTAAAAACAAACCTTACTGTCAGCAGTAAAGCATCCCATCCACAAATAAATACATTTATGCAGTAAATACAGATATAACCACACCATTGCTTGGAGTCCTTAAATGCAGAATATTTAAAGAATCATTAAAACAAATAGTGTTGGTGACCTGGGTTTGCTTTTCCCTGGAAAAAGGAGTCTTTTTGAGCTAATACTGGGAATAAACACCACGCACATCACTTGCAACCAGGAGGCACCACACCTGGTATTCAGTTTGCGGTCTGTCCAGGTAGCCCAAGCTCATCTTGAGAAAGGGCTGCGCTGCTCTGAAAAGCTTTTCCTACACTTTCCTTGGCTTGCGCTAGTTTTGGGGGTGAGGGAAGAATTGCTTTAGCTGGGACTTATGAGTGTTATGAGGTTGCTATGGGAATATTTGCAATTCGAGCTATTTCAGTCCCTCTGGGACCTCGCATTTCTTTAAAGTATACTTTTCCTCTATATTTTTTACGTTCCCCAGTCTAGTTTTCCCCGTCTCTTGTCCCCTTCAAAGCCTACCACTCCCCAGTTTGTGCACCTCGATGTGCCATTTGACCATGCCTCTCCAGCCGAGATGAAGCTGGCAGGTGAGATGGCAGGAGGACCCTTCATTCACCACCCACCCTCAGCACCTCCCCATCGTGGTGGACAGTGTCACAAGGAAGAGACCTGCAGGCAGAATAGGGACCTTCCTGATGAATTTTTAACGTGACCTATAAACAGGCCCCATAGGACATCAGGGAGTTTGAGACCAGAGCCCAGGTCACCCTCTAAGCTGGAGGGTCTGTTGAAGCTTTGTGCTATCCCCAGTGTCGGTGCAGCCTCCTCTGGCTGGGTGTGCTCACCTCGAACCTCAGCATCGCTCTCAGTGGGAGGTAAGGGTCGTATCCAACTATATTTTCATTTCACCCTTATTATTAACAAAAGATTGCGTATTTTCCATGTGCATTTGTGCAATCCCCCAGAACCAGGCTCCCACAAATCTTCACCTTTTCGGTGGACCAGGGTTTTAGCTCATAGGAGCTCTAGCTCATGCAAGCTCCCAGGAGTTGGGACAGTTCAACAGCGATGAAACTTTGCAGAGCGATAACTTCGTAATCTTACAAACAAGAGGTGGTTTCTCTTTTCTCTTAACGTGGGTAGATCCAGAGGTGCTAGGAGAACTTCCTCACCACTCAGCCCTTGGTACTTCCTGTTGGACGCCTTCCAAGTGCATGATGTTTCGCAACACCCCAAGATCGCAGGCAATAGCTAACAAATCAGCCAGCATTTTTTGCCATGATCCAGATCACGGCGATCCATACACTGTGCCACCAAAGCAAAAGGGAATTTTGCCGTCAACTTTAATACGGTCATGGTGGTGGGAGCCTCTCTTGGTCCACCAGTGGACCTTTCTCATAGACCTTCATGGCTGAAGCAAGCTGTGGAGAATATCGCTGTCCTTTCCTTCTCCAAGCCCCTCGTGTTGAGCTGGAAACATTTTCACACAACAGGTATTCCTGTTTACAGTTGGCTGAAGACACCGCCAAGGCACTTTCCCCTGGACTATACCACAAAGAAATGTTTTTTCTCCTTTCTCAAGTCCCTGCTTGGTCTAGCTCAACCCAGAGAGGGCAAGTGAGGATCCCATGTCGCAGCCACCCTCGCTCGGAAAATGCCCCATAAAACGCCATTTTAATCCCATAAAAGCCTCATTCTTCCCTTTGAAAAGTCCCATTCCTTTGCAGGAGTGTGGGCTGTGCAACACAAGGACTTGACTTTCTCCTTGCTAGGTTACTGGCAGTTTGTACCTGGGTAGAAGAAACTGCTTCTTGAGTGTCCATCTGCTCCCTCCCAGGATTTTCCTTTTACCCATTGAGGACTAAGATTCCTCCTGCTGTAATGGGTTGTAATGCAGGGACAAGCACAGAAAACATTACGCACTTGCCACAGAGTATCAATCATATCAGGTCATATATTAATTATGCTGGTGGTTTTCCACTAGTGCTTTGCAGACCTCTGGGAGCCATGGGCTACTTTGAACAGTAAAATGAGGACGAGTAAGAAAAGCATGTTTGCAGCTGCTTTACAGCAGTCTCCAAATGTGACATTTGGAAATAGATCTGCCATGTCAACGAAAATAAATTCCTGAAAAACTGTTTTTTATCCAAAGTTGCTACAGGACAGGCAGCAAGACAGCTGTATCTGCTCTCCTGCATCTTGTAAAGGCTGAACCTCAACCACAACAACTCCAAAGAGACACAGGTATCAAACACCAGCTTTCCTGACAGTAAAAGCATGAGTTATGGCTGCTTTTGTGATGACTGCCAGGAGCTGGGTGAAGCCCCTTCAATTCATTTCACGTTGCCCAAGAGGATGTACCTTCAGGTGTTTCATCAGAACCAAGCAGGGACAAAGAAGAATCAGCACCAAAACTCAACAAAACAATCCAACTCCTGGATATTTTCATGTGCCAAGCAACTAGAACCAAAGACCTTGCGTACCGGGATGTCTCAGGTCATGTTGCCCCTCCTTGCTAGGGCTTTTTTAGCTCCTTTCTACTTTCCTCGGTGCTCTTCTTGCTGGCAGGATCATGCTCATGTGACAGGCTCAGGTCCAAAAGCTGGGAAGGGTCTGAGACAGCGGTCACCAAGAGCGGTATGACCAACGAGCAGAAAGGGGCACGACAGGAAAACCACAGCTGCACTGCTTTATGAGCAACTTGGAAGCGGCCATCAAACTGCTCGCTACCAAGGAGAGACGGGAATTTTGGCAAGCAGCACATCCCCCACGTCCGTTCAGCCAGCTCCCTTCTCAGGCCAGGATCCCCGCCCGCCACTGTCAGCACCGCAGCCATACTCATCCTACAGATGCTATGCCTTCACGGTGGCTCTGAAGCCACGTAGGGACCCTATGGCAACCCCGGGACGCAAAACAAGGTCTCTTACGCTACACTCCATGCTCACCTGGGTAGCACTCCTGTGAGTCTCCCTACAGCCCTAAATTAGGTAGCCAAGCACCTTAGTGTTACAGCGGTTTTAGACATTCTTGCCGGCATATTGGTCTTTGCCCACTGTATATAGTTACAGCCGCGTACAAGATGCTAAAGGCGCTTGGGGTCCTTCCTCCTGCCTTTATCTCTGCTGGGATCGGAGACAACCCAGAGAGTTGGGATGGCTCAAGCCTGCCCTTCCCGAAACCAAGTCCTCAAACGCCCGCGTCTCTGCGCTTGGCAGCCTCAGCCTTTCTCTCCTTATCAACGCCCAAAATTATTCAGTTAACATCCATGGCCTTTCGCCAGCAAGAATGCGTCGCGAGGAGCAGAACAGTCTCCTCAGCTCTTCTGACAAACCAAAGCAACAGAAGCAAGGCTCTTCCTCATGCAAAAAAAAAAAAAAAAAAAAAAAATTCCCACCAGCTAAGAAAAGCTGGAGGTTAATATAAATTCCATGGGTTTGAGGGGGAAATGGAGCTGCATTCAAAGACTCGATGGCTAACCACGCTTCCTTCGTCTGGCAACTGCCTGCTCCCCCAGCAGAGTTATTGAGGAAGTTAGACGAGCGCTGTATTTGTTCCAGCTGCAGATTTCCCTTAACCCCTGGTAGTGGCGTTTTCAAAAAACACAGATCTTGCTTTCTGATGGTGGCTTTTCATTTTCGTGAGTGCCACGGCTACAATTATTAGCTTCAAGCGTTGTCATTCATAGATTAAAAATAAAGAAAAATAACCCTTTGCCATTCTAAGAAGTCCAGGCTGGATGAGCAAAAGGGGGATTAAAAGAAGGCTTTCAGGAATTAGCTTGGAACAGGAAAGAAGAAGATAAAGCCATTATAAAAGCTTGTGCTAATAGAGGAGTCCTTTTTGTTGTAAGTGTTAATGCAGCCATGCAAATTCCTATGAAGATTTATTAGTCAGGTCATATAATCCGCTCTCCTTCCTCTTCTGATGATAAAATCAAGGCTATTTTCCCCCACTAAAGGGTTCCCTTCTCTCAGTTAAGAGGAAAAAGATTATATTTGTTTTCCAAGACTGTGTTTGTGGTTTATACAAGGCTACGGGTGAGGCTGATGCCTTCACAACAGCAAAATTAAGACACTGAAATTAAGGTACCTGTTTAGAGACTACACTGTTAAGATGCTCCCTGTAAGGCCAGCACGTCCCCAGGTCCGTGGTACCCGATGCTGAATAACTTGACAGAGCTGGGATATGCAGCACTGTCCCCTTCCATCATCCCAGACCTGCTAGAGCATCCGCTGTCCCAGGGGACTTCAGTCCCGTAAAAGCACTTACTTTATGCGAATCTGCTCCTAAGTCTACTATTTGCCTTGGCCCTCAGCCAGCCGAGCACTTAGGCACATGCTTAAAGTTAAGCACAAAAGTAAACAGATTGAAGTCAGGGGGACTTAAAATTAAGCACATATTTCAAGGATTTGCTGGATAAGGGCCTTAACCCTGGTGTGCAGCATTTAACTGGGATGATTCCCAGCTGATTAGCTCCCCCCTTTCCCCAACCTCCACTCCATCGGACCAGGCAACAAACGGTTTCTGTTTTACCACCACGCTAAAGGCTTGGCTTTAAAGAAACCTTGTCTAGCCTCCAGGCAAAGCATGTCTTTCTTTAATTATACCTGCCTGTGAAATACCTTCCAGAAATCCCCACCCAAACAAAGCCTCAGGAAAGGAAATAACGGAAATTCTTGACGGTTTCCACGGGGGAAACGATCCTAACCAGTGAGACAAGGCGCACGTAAGATGAGGCTGATGACTGTTCCTATTGTACATGGCTCCCAACCCAGAGAGACTCCTTAAAGCTCCAGCAGAAACCCCCAGCTACCACAGTCCTCATCTCCCAGGGCAGGAGCCTCCTTGAACCTGGCCCCTGGATGTGGCGTTCTGCACGTGTTAAGATCCGAAAAGCCTTTTGGTGGACATGCAGGGGAAGAAGAGACACGTGGCGACACAAAATTCATGAAACCACCATACTCTCCCCTGTAGCAAAGTGCAGCACCCAACGGGGAATCTTCCAATCATAGAATCACAGAATGGTTTGTGTTGGAAGGGACCTTTCAAGGCCATCTAGTCCCACCCCCCTGCCGTGAGCAGGGACACCCTAGATCAGGGTGCTCAGAGCCCCATCCAGCCTGACCTGGGATGTTTCCAGGGATGGGGCATCCACCACCTCCCTGGGCAACCTGGGCCAGGGTTTCACCACCCTCACTGTGAAATATTTCTTCCATAGATCTAGTCTGAATCTGCCCTCTTTTAGTTTAAAACCGTCACCCCTTGTCCTACGGCAACAGGCCCTGCTAAAAAGCCTGTCCCCATCTTTCTCCTCAGCCCCTTTCAGCCCTGGCAGGCTGCAATGAGGTCTCCCCAGCGCCTGCTCCTCTCCAGGCTGATGAACCTCAGCTTTCTCAGCCTGTCCTCATTGGAGAGGTGTTCCATCATTTTTGTGGCCCTCCTCTGGACCCAAGAGGCCACACAGCTTATAAAGGGCTGGAGATCACCTGCATGACTTTTTTTTTTGCCTTCCATGCCCTTTCATATGAGCTTTTAAACTTTATTTCAATTGCATCTACCCATGCTAGGACCTCGGTGGCTGTGGGCACGTGTGCAAGTCTCGCAGAGACAAAGCCCTCAGCACGGAGAGGCAACCACTCCAAACAGGCAGCACAGGCAAGACTTGGAAGATACAGACAAAACAGATGAGCCAAAGATTGGAAACCTGGACACAGATGATTCAGATTTGCTGTTGATTTCTCCAGAAACAGGACTGCTCTCATCAAGCGGCAGCAACTTGCCCAGACTTGACAGTGGACTAATGGAACATCACCAAGTCCCATTCCTATCCCTTACCCGTCCCCATCCAACTCACTTCTAACCATCCTCTGCTGCATTATCATCTGCTCCTGAACAGTCGGTCCTTCCCACCAGGGCATGAACATCTGATTTGCCTATGCTATGCATGGCAATGGCACTAAATAATCAAGTACCTTTGGAAAAGCACCTGTGAAAGAAGCCTGGATTACTCCATCCAAACTGCAAACAACTCTAGGCGATCACTAGATCATAAATTTTTGCTGCAACACAGGCAGAAAGACTTCTGCGCAGCCAAAACACCTCTTTCGATCCAACCTCATGTCAGGAAAGCTACCTTAGACCTCCCAGAAGAAGGGCATGGCCATCAGCTGCTGCACTGCAGCCTTGCCCTTCCTGAATCAATAACTTCTAGAAGTTGAAGACTCGCAGAATAAATTCAAGTCCTGTCTTGTATGCAAATCACAGCATGAAAAGACATGGCAATACGAAGCCAAACAAGGCGATCTGCTTCCACTTCAGACAGGAATGGCAGGATGGTCAAGTAGTCAAGGAGCTCCACCTCTAATGCAGCAGGTTCCCAGCCTTATGTACACTTGCAACCCTTGGAGCTACTTGCGATGGATTTTTGTGGCCTCACTGGCCATGGGCAGCTGGGCACTATTTCCTCTTCTAGACAAGGAAGAGCAGCTGTATCTTGGAAGTCTGTCACACTTCACCTGTCCTCCACCAAGGTCAACACAGCTTCTGTAATTATCATTTATTACCTGCGTGCTACGCTGCTTGGAAACACCACCGAAACCCTGGAGCTAAGTGCTGTATGTAAGGATCAGAAAGCTCCTCCAGTACCAGGAGAAAAGCAGCATAATACCAAGGCTGAAAGAAGAACTCGCAGCTTGCTTGCTTTTACCTTCAAACACAGGCATTTGGAAAAAAAAATAATTCATATAACATATCTGTTTGCCGAAGCATTTATAAATTGGACTAAAAATAGTTTTCCTTTCATCTAAAGGACCCCCGCAGTGTGTGTGGACCCCACACTGTGGCACTACCAGACAGGTGGGTGTGAGACCCTGAATTTCTCCCTGGTCATGAGTGTTCCAACCATGACCTCGGGATTTCAAGTAAGACACGGGACCATTATCCCCCTCAACTCCCTTGCCAGGGTTTTGGTCTCTGATAGTTTTCTATAGCCAGGTCTGGACTTGCTTCAGCCCTCGGAGCACTTGCAGAAGAAGAGGAGCTCCCACCCGCCTGCACCAACAAAGTGGATGGGGGGACAGAAGAGCTGCCGCGGTGCTCTTCGGATCATGTCAGGTCGCACGTACGTTTGAAGTCAGCCACCCAGTTCTCAGCAGCCAGGAGCAATCTCGTAACGGCTACTTCCTCCACCGCTCGCAGAGCTGGTCTTCAGGAAAGCTCTGTAGTGCGAGGAAATCCTGACCATCACCACCAAAACGTTATCGACACAGCAAGGAGATAATAACGACAGGAACTGCCTTACGGCAAAATCACCATCATGATTCATGCGACTGCTTGGTGCCAAGGTCCAACAAGCTGGAACACAGCGAGAGGAGGTCACACATGCTATTAGCTGATTATTGTGTAAAAAAAAAAAGAGGTGGGTTCTTACAATTTGCTGAGCATCATCCACTCTCCCTCTGGCAAATGAATCAGGTCTTCAGTGCACAATACGGCTTACAGCATTGAACCTGCCTTCTCACAGAAGGCCACAGGTCCCACCTTCTCCTTGGGGAAGGTAGGCGGTATCTAGCCTGGCAGATACTAAATGCCACCTAGAAAAAGTGTCACCATTCACGGTGGCAGAACTCAGCGTGGTCTGCAAGTTTTGCGACTACTCTGGATTCACAAGAAGTATCACAGAAACCACAGCTGCCATCCGAGTTGGGTACAACCTCCCCCAACAGAGACATGCAGGCTGCCTTAATGATGGACAGGACTCGTGGGCACACTGCTGTGGGTCAGGCCCCATAGCACTTCTCCAAAGACCTTTTATTCCAGGGATTGCTGGCTCAGACCTTCATGGTCTGTGATACGCATCTGAGGAGTAGCAGGCACGTCATTAAAGGTGCTGACTTGAAAACCTGGGTGCTGCCAGATGGTGGTCAATCCCTGGAGCAAGCACAACATGGCAAGTAGCTGTGCCTCCTTCAACCCCATCCTTTCTGGAGACCATTTCTGGAGACCATACACCACCAGCACACAGGCTTTGCACATGCACTATGAGACCAGCAGAAATTCCCCATCTTGGACAACCAGAGAAACGGAGGAGGTCAAGGGCTGATGAGACAGGAGGGGTCATCCCCCCGCCGTGGGGATTTGGCCATTTGCTGAGCAGACGCTGAGGAAGATGCTGCCATGGCATCGTGGAGGAGTACCTAGGCACAGTAAGGGGACAGGTTTACCCCACCGTGAGAAATACCCATCGGTACCTTCTCCAAGCGCAAGGCTATAGGAGAAAGAGAGCACCTTGGAGACTTCATTTTGTTTTTTCTTTCTTTTTTTCTTTTTGCAGCTCAGGATTACTGAGGTCGCAGAGTCTCTCTTTAATGTCACATGTGCTGCTGAGGTCCCTCAGGCCCCAGCAGAAGCAGCCTGGAATATTTGCACAGACCCCTCACAATGGAAGGAAGAGGGTGTAGGAGGGAGGATCAGGCTGCTGACCCCTTTATTGTTCTTGGGCCAGAAGAAAGCTTCCTCCTGGCTTAAGAATCACGGCGCTGAAAAAGTTTTCCAGCCAAAACGAGTCAGATGGAGTCACTGGGTGGTGGTTTTTTGTTTTGTTGTGGTTTTTTTTTTTCTTTCTCTTTCCCCTGCCTCCCCCTTCGGTCAAGCGACAGGGAGTCACAGGGTTGTGCTCCATTCACAAAATACCTGCTGCACATCACGTAGTCCTTCCCCCCGACGGCGGGGAAAGGCACTGTAACCCAAGCAAACGAAAATAAACCTTTTTTTTTTCTTTCTCTGCAGATTTGGGGGGAAAAAAAAAAAGAAAGGAAGAAAGGACCCTGCTCCCAGACTGACGCCTCCAGCATGCGCCCGCTGGGGAAGGGGTAGGCGGGGGGGAAGCGAGACGACGATGTGAAAGAAAACAAAACCAGCAAATTCTGCTCCAAAAGGATTAAATGGAGGTTTTCCAAAAAAACACCCCGCCATTATATAATGAGGTTTAACTCGGAGTCACCAGGGTCACACGATGCAGCAGACTGGAAAAACCAAAGTGCAGCGCAGCCTTTTAATTGTTAAGCCAACCGTAAAAAAAAAAGTTAATAGAAAAACAATATTGTGACTGTACGACAAGGTGGCCACTCTCACACCAATGGTCAGGGTATTTTTTTACCCTCTTTGCTCTTTCTGTCTGAAACACCATTGTAGTATGAGTTTGACTCTTCGCCTTTCTGCCCATCGGGGCGGTGACCTGTTTTGCTGGGATGCTGCCGCCGCCAGGCAGCGACGCCACGGCGAGCACGGGGACCACACCGGCTCCCAAAGCCTTGAGGGACTTAAGCAGGGGCTGATACGCACCGAAAGCAAAATAAAGCGTAAGTCTGTTAGTGGAAACTTTGCCCCGGCAATCCAGGTACTGAAACTCGTTGCCGGGCTTCCAGATCAACGTTTGCATGCAAAGAGATGATTTTTTGGCACGCTGGTTGCATCTACAAGCCCAACCATAATCCATGGTCACCTGCCTAGCCCCCAGGTCCTCTCTGGTTCTCCATAGCCTTTAGGTTGAGCTGGCTGTACAACCACAGGCAACTCTGAAGTTCCTCAATATGTCCCAGTGCTGTCCTCACCGGAGGTACCATGGAACTGAGCTGCGGGGCTGAACAAGCTCCATGGATCCAGCGATGTGGATGGGACCAACACAAATGAGAAGAAAGCTTTAAAACAAGCCCACCCCAGCCCTCTGCTTTTGGAAAACCAAGCTGTCATTGACCATGGGCTCAACAGCCGTAGCTGACTGGGCACTGCATCTGCAGGAGGTCCAGCTGCAGGACCTTCACCAGGCTGGAAACCTGGAGATTCCGGATCATCCTGGACTCATGTTTTCTTTTAAATTACAACAAATGCAAATTTGTTCTTCATATTTGACTCTTAAAAACTGGCTTTGGTCCAGACTATCATTGCAGAGCGACCATCAGACAACAGGACAGGGCATGTCATTTCTCCCATTGTTCCTTCAAACCATATCCATCCAACTACTGACCCCAAACCTTTTCATTCTTATCTAGTAAAGGTGCAGCAAGCCACACTTGAGGAACACATATTTTTATATTGTATTTATTCGTAGCCCCAAGAGGAAGGCTGGCCAAACGAAGGCATATGCAACCCACCAGCTTTATCGAATAATGTTGCTCACAGGCACATGATGGAGTAAGTGTCGGCAGTTCCCTCTGCAGCACCAGCAAGCAGAAGCAATTCTTGTATTTTAGATACTTAAAGAAGTATCTTACGTGACACCTGCTTATTTTGCCCAGCCAAGGGGGCTTATTTTGCCCAGCGAAGGGGAAACAAACGGCCCCTATACGCATACATATTTTCTTTCCGTTCGGACAAGGCGCCTCAAAAGAATATACAATGAGAAACGAAATAATCAAGCGTGTCACAAAAGCAGGAAGAAATGAAGCTTTATCATTCTCCAGTGGTTTCTCTGCTCATACATTACAGGAATTAAAAAAAAAAAAAAAAAGAATTAAAAAGAAAGCAAGCCAACAATGAGGAGTTTCTCCACAGTGGTACCAGCAGGTGAAGGGCAGAGTAGAATAACCCTGGGAGACATGGACACTGGGGGAGCATCGTGTGGCTGAAGGTGTGGAGACCACATTCCTCTCGCTATTTCTATTAGCCCCGATTAAATCCTTCAACACCACCATCCAGCAAAGGCATTTTGGGGACAGCACAGAGTTTCACCGACATACAGCCAAGCGCTTGCCATTTTTAGAGCCATCAGAGAAGTTCGTGGAGTATCTTCAAAAAACCCAAACAAACCCCAAATGTATTTTTAACATCATAAAATGAGGGACAATACGAATGCGGGACTAGAAAGGACCTCGGGGTTGTAGAGCTCGGTCTGCTACTGCAGGCAAGGACATCATTTAATTCCCTTCATAGACTGTCTTTATTTTCCCTGCGGAAGAGACATCCAGGCGTCGTGTGCAGTAATAAATTTCCCACTTAAAGGACAATCTTTAACTAAACCATCTTGGATTCCAATAAACACTTATCCTGCCACTAAATACCTATATTTACACCCATAGCTATATATACATCTCCCCAAGCTGGACGGCATTCACTTACCTGCTGCCTCCGGGCAGGAAATTCGCATTTTAAGAACTTCTGGTCTCATTTATTGTATCGGTTTCTATTTCCATAACATCAGAGGAAAGGCAGCAGAAAGGCAGGGGGAAGCATCTTCTGGTTAAGAAGAAATTTTTTAATGTGACAGGAAACATTAACTTCATATTTTGTCAGGCAAGGGACAAGGACATCCCCCATTAGCAGGATTTTGAGAGCGCAACGTGTTTCTGGGCTCTGTAGGTCCCTCTGCCAACGGGGATGTATGCACGTCTCTCTTCTCTGGTCCTGCGGTATGTCTACTTTTTTTTTAGAGAGAAAATTCCTTCCTTCCCCTTATTTTATTAAAAATTCAGGTCTTTCACAGAGAGCGGGGAAGGGGATTAGGATGTGGAAATAGCCAAGCCAGCAGAAATAGCTGCTTGACCAGAGAGACATGGAGTTTTTATTTGGGATCTTTAGAAATCTGCATTTTTTTCCTCTGCTATTTTTAATAACTTCTTTTAACTTAATCATTACTCCACAACCGGCTTCAGGAAAATATTCAGCAAATTCAAGGGAGTGTAGCAAAAGCTCTCTCAGGTTTCTAATGAATCCTCTGGGAAAACAAGGGAGAAAAAGATGTAACACTATTCTGAAGTTAAAATTCAGGCAGGATTTAGGGCGGTTGAGTGTTCCAGTCTATAGAAAGGACTGGGAAAAAATCAAAACAAAACCTTTCTGGCTTGCTTTGGGTATGATATAGCTGCACAAAAGCAAACCTTTTTGAAAGGGAAGTCAGCTCTGAGGCTGAGAAAAGCCTGTGCTGTTCTCTGGTGTCTTTAAGCCAGAGTTCAGTGTGGTGACATTTTTGAGCCCCAAATGCCTATCAGGTTGTTATTTATACCCCAGTACAAGTCTTCGTACCCGGGTCAGTTAATTCCACAGAAAACTGCAGTTCTCTGCTCTAAAGCTACTTGTGAACTCCTTAAAAGCAAAATAGAGGGTCTTCCTTCATCGTCCTCCCAGGAACTACCCCTCCAGCTCTCCCATTCTCTTCTCTCATCTCCTTGCAGACCCTGACCATGAACCCAAACCCCACCACCTCCTATTGGTAAGTCCAGCCTAGTCCTGCCACTCAGCTGCTTCGTGTCTACGCCTCCATCAACCTGGCCCAAGGAAAAGCTGCAAAACAGCCAAAATCCCATTATTCATCCTTTTTTTGTAGCACAAACCAGTGCCTGGTAAACTGGGGTCTAAGGAACAGAGTCCAGCAGTGGACACCACCACGGTCTTCATCTCCCTCCTGCTGAGATTAGCATGTCCTTAAAAGTGGGGTGGGGACAACAGGCTAGACGGGGGACAGGGACAGATGGACAAATGGAAACGTGGGTGTTCAAAGAGGAAAATCCTACATTTGATGGGGCAGCAGCATCTTCTGGAGAAAGGCAGGACCCCTCAGCACATCTGGCACCGCTCCTTGGTGTGAGGAGCATCCCTTCGGACTGACCCTTGCCGGAGCAACCCATAGCAAATACGCAGAGTTGAGGGTTACATTTGCAAAAGTGGGATTCCCAAGGGGAGTCGGGGAGGTGTCACGATGCACGTGAGGGAGACCTGGGCTGTGGGGCATGTCTAACCCCTAGGCACCAGCTGCCCTCAGGGTTGTGGTGCTTGGACAAGGCAACAATGAGGGGGTGTTCACAGTCACCTCCAGTTCTAACGTCGCTCTGCTCAGGGCCTCCATCTGCTTTGAGGCTCACGACGATGCACAGTGCTAAGCAAATTCAGCCCCCGGTGCAGAGAAACGCCTTTCCTCTCCAGGGTCCCCCATGCTGGACGTGCACCCCAAGCCCGAGGTGGGCACAGCGGGATGGAGAGCAGCACGATCTGGCACAGGAGGGTGCAAGATGCAGCCAGCACAGAGGGAAGTTTCTGCTTGGAAAAAGCCTTTGGAAAAAGCCTCTTGTTTCAGCTGCACCACGCCGTGTTTCGGGGCCATGCAGCGAGGCCACAGTGCCCTCTAGTGCTGCAGGGCTCCCCTCTGCCACCAGCTTTGTCCCCTCGGCCACCAAACACCCAGCCAACCTTCGGAACTGCAAGGTAAGCCACCCTCGCCCTTTCCACCGACCCTCCTTGCACATCCCAAACCCGTGTCTCTGAACCCAGATGACCCAATGCCTCTCAGCCTGGCAGGAGTTCGTTACAGGTCCAACAATCTCCAAACAACAGAGCAGTCTGGCCCCAACCCTGCCCAGCTGGACTAGTACCAGCTCCAGGAACCACAATAAAAAAAGGCATCTCTGTGCCCACCAGGTTCAGAAGACCCCCACAAATTACGAGCCCCCATTGCTAAGTCTACTTGAACTGAGTGCCAGCCAGAAAAATAAAACCAGCCATGAGAAGGGAGAGTCCATCTCATTTGTTACAATCAGAAACCAGCTCTGAACAACAACAACAATAATACTAATAATGGAAACGTCAAAGCTCTTGGCCATTTCTCTGGTGTTTTCTTTCTGCAGTGAATAAGTCTTTCATATGATACGGAAGACCATCATAATATGAAAGACCCACTGGAAGATCTCCTCTTTCCTGCATGTCCGATAAAATCCATGGGGTTTATAACCCGGTTCAGGGCTCACAGTGACTGTGCTCTATTGCCAGAGCCCCGGCTTGGACCATGCAAGAACCTGCAAGCTGGTGACCTGTGTGGAAGATAAGCCAGCCTTGGTCCAGACCTCTCCTCTCCAGTGCTTTGGAGATGGCAACGGTCTCATCTGCCTGCCTCGGTCAACAGTGGCCTTAAATCTAACATGGGAGTGATGTTGAAGGGGTTACAGGTGACCATGGCAGTTTGCCCCCTCAGCCCAAGGAGATGGTCATTGTCAGCTGGGTTAAATGCAAAAAAAAAACCCCAAACAGATGACAGAAAGACCATATCTTACCGTAAGTCACAGCAAAACAAAAGCTTTTTACTCAGCAGTGGAGATCCGACTCCCAATTCGTTGTGACCTATACTCAAGTAAACCTTGGCTCTCTGTCAGGGACTTTCCACAGTGGTTTTAGCAGTTACAGTATTGGAAAGACCCTTGGGATATGGGAAGCTGGCTTGTTAGACTTGAAACCTTCTCTGAAAGCAATGCCATGCCTACACGCTCTGGATGGAGTCCAGCAGGATCTAGGGGTGGGGAGAAGAAATTCCCCTAGTTTGGGTCTCCTAGGGAGCCACCCCAACTTGTTCCTAAGTGTTTGGTGGGCACGTAAAGGACGTCAGGGTTAGACCTGGTGAGTGGCAGAGAAAGGGATGCCAGACAGAGGGATGAGTCCACCCCAGCTCCACTGGTGCAGAACAGCCTACTGAGAGAGGGCCACGTTGTTGTGGTCAAGGCTCTGAAAGAGGAGGGAGCTGGGCTGGCTAACAAGCTGGCTAAAATGACAACTGCCCAACCCTGTAGTGCAGAAAGAGCAGGCAAGACAGGACGTGGAGGGGATGAGGACTCCGTATGGTTATAGAAAGCACCACCCCAACAAAGAGCCGTCCCTGAACTCCAGACAGACCTGTCCCCTTGCCACCACCACGCTGGAAGGGTCAGCAATCTGTAGGGCCCAGGAGCAAGCCCTCACACCAGTGCTGGACACCGACCTCCTCCCCTCACATGCAGAGTGGCAGCAGAGGAGATGCTCACCCATGATCCACCCTTCACCCCTGGATACCCGGGGTTGGCTTCATCTCTCTTAAGGAATCTACCGTATCTGGACAAGTCCATGTGTGAGCTGGTCCCTCTGGGCTCCTTGCAGAGCTGACAGGCAAAGGACACGGGTATCCTCAGATGGGAAACATCCAACCTTCTCTAGACCGCTACATGAAGAGGCAACAAATCATGCCTCAACGTGTCCATGTCTCTCCTACAGCAGGAACCCCAAGTGACCAGCGCACAGGTCCCACCTTTACTCACACGATCTCCACATTGAATTGTAAGGTCTGACTTGAAAATACTTGTCCATGAGCAGGAGTCCCAAGGAAAGTGGGTAGTGACACCTGGTAGGTGTCTAATTTCAGGTGGGATCCCAGGACGGTCAGGAATCCTGGTGCTTCTAAGCCTGAGGCTCCTAAGTCATGAATACAGTGGTGCTAAGAGGAACACGAGCAACTTACAGAGCCTGCGTTTTACCTAAGGAGTTGCTCCCTTGTTTCTCATCCAACAAGGAAGCTGGTAACAACCATAGCCAGAAGAGAAACGATCAGTTTATTGTAACTCCAAGCACATGACAAAAAGGGTCAAAAATCAGTAAGGAAACGGAAGGAGATGAGCTACAAGGCAATGAAGATACCAAACCAAATGATATCAGTGCTGTCTTCCAAGTTTACCCCATCGCACCAGTAAAGCCCAGTATGCCTTTCAGAAGTGCCACATAATTTCTGCCTCCTAAAACACAAGACAAGGAGCATCTGTACAGCGAAGGCACAGTTCGGAGGAGGGCAGGCCCATCTGGAAGGCACAAGTCCAGCAGACTGAAAGCTAAAAACTGCAAGATGCCAGTCCAGAAACTACTTGGGGATGTGTCCCGAAACTCTCTGCTCATGTCTAGCAGCATTCACAGCACGTCCCTGTGACATGCAGCTGCCTGTATCCTTTGTGAGCTACAGCAGCTTCACAAGGGAGGATGGGGGGTATCTTGTAGGACATGACCCGTTGGGTTGTTTTCTCTGGTTAAGTGTAGAGTTTGCCAAGGGCTCGCAGTCTAAAGACCGTATCTAGGACCAGGGCATTCGGCTGTGACACATCCAAGCCTGAAAGCCTTTCCAAGCATTTGCCAAAGGGAGCAAAAGCAAAATGCACTGACTCAGCCCACCCTGTGACGTCTTCATGACGCCAAGATGGTTACACGGTCTCCTCCAACAAACCAGCTGAGGTGAAAACAGAGAGGATGACGAAGACTGGTTCTGCATCTGAGCTGCGCCTCTCTAACGCAGCAGACAACGGATATTCCCTGGCGTGCAATAAAAAGCAGATCTTATGAATGGGGAATACTTATCTTCAAACGATTATTTTCTTCCAAAGTCACTTTTTGGCAGCACTTAGGTGAATTACTGCCCAAATCCAACTACAGCCTCCCATGAGTAAGGAGAGGTGAAGAAGTTATGGCTCACTTTGCTGAGCCAAAAGCAATGACCTCATGAGCTCCTAGCCATGAAGCTTTCAAAACAAAGCCTATTTACCAGTAAAAACAAGCACCCCAGATGAGCGTTGAAAAGATGGGGCAGGAGGAAGCTTCAAAACACCAGTTGTCGCAAAGAAATTGCGCCCAGCGCCGAAGCGGAGCCGGATTCGCCCGCCTGTGCGTGTCCACGAGATGGCAGAGCGCAACATGCTGCAGAGACAGCCAACAGCATCTGGGAGGAGCAGGATGCACACATTCTCCAATTTCAAAACAAAAGACTGGCAACAAGCATTTTTCCCTCAGACACCTATGAAGAAAGAGGGTTTTGGGGGAGGTTGTTTTGGGTTTTGTTTATTTTTTCACCTTTTAATTGCCAAACAGTCATAGGCTTTCCTTGCAATATTTTGTTAAAATGCTACTGATAGATTCCAGCAGCAAAACTAATGTATATATATTAACATCCAGATATCCAGAATATTCTGCTTAACCCATTAGGGGTGTCGTATCTCTATGTAGAGATACACATACAGACCTGGATGTATACTGAAAATTAGTTCTAGCTTCACGTCCTGTGTCTGTCATACTTTACCATCAAAGGAACCCAAATTTCCAAAGCAGCCTGCAAGTAAGACTCGCTACCTCTCTCAAACTTGGTGCTCTTAACCCTGCTATAGCTGCTGAAACACATTCAGCAGCAAAACATTTGCACCTGAGTCGTGCTGGAGGATGCTTACAGGAATTAAGTCACCCTGGAGGATGCTTGGACCAGCTCAGTCACCCTGGAGGATGCTCGGACTGGCTCCTCCGTCCATGCGCGGCTGCTGTAAGCAACCCATGAACTCAAACACAGACAGAACAAGAATTTATGTATCTCCAACCTGAAAAGCCCCTTCTTCAGGAAATGACACAAACATAACCGCAGTGTGAGAAAGCCCCATGGAAGGTAAAAGATTTTTCTTCCATAGGCTCACATGAATATTTTCCCTTATGTCCCCACGCACTGTGCTCCACAGAGCCATTTAAAACAAAGGATAAAGACCAGCAAAATCACTGTCAGCGTTGCACGATTGCATTCAAATCCAGTTAACAATGATATGTCAGGATTAAACCAGCTGTCTGCAAGTATTTCACTTGTCAACGCCGAACAAGATAAATCCTCACCCAGAACTAGCCGGCTCTTAGTTCCCACACACATATGACTGTACGTGCCTAGGTAAGCGCGTCTCCAAAATCACGCAGCATTGCACGAGTTTGCCCAGAAGCACAAACAAAACATCCAATCCAGCATTCCCACTAGGTCTTCCAGCTTAGAGGTGCCACACTAACAATTAAGCTAGATATTAAGGTATGTATCGGGATTAATTCACTGGAGTCAATGGACTCAACCTGGTGTTAGGACAGGATGAGATGACAACCAGACCAGGAGGACCTGGCTTATTTAACAGCTGTTGATTAGAAAAGAAGTTAAACCCTAGAGAAGAAAGTCGGCTCCTAGCACCAAAGATAGTTTGATTCTTCATTTCCAATTATTCCCCAGGGAGAATAACCTGATTTTGCGGAATTACTGGGGTCTGTATCAGCTGAACCTGACGTTTTCTCCCTGTGACCTAAAGTCCAGACACACCAAGCATGGAAGAGACTGAGCAGAAAGCAGCTGCAGGCAGTGCTCCTCCCTGCCAAAGTCAGCAGCACTGCTCCACTCCTTCCCCTGGTTCGTACTTAATGCCAGCTAGGTCACCCAAAAGAAATAGTAAGGCAGATCACCACGTAGTTAACAGGATGAGCAAAGCTTTTCCTCACGTGATGCATGAGAAAGAAGCCCGGCGAGCTCTTTGGTCAGCACTGAAAAGGTAACGCTACCAAGCACATGAGATGTCTCCGTCCTTCCCTCTGGAGGCAAAGAGGAGACGTCAGCAAAAACAAGCTGAGCATCCTCAGAAACTTGCCCAGCCCCAGGGCACGCAGCTCCTTTGAGGTCTAGGGCTCTGGAAAGTGAAAAATTATATGATGCTGACAAACTGACCTATTCAACTGGACTTTTTAACTGTGGGTCTGAACTGAAACTGGGCCGTAAAGAGAGATCTGGGGAAGGAACAGGCTGAAGGAACAGACAAGTGGATGACCACTCCATATAAACATACGCCCACCCCACAGGGGAAACATCTGGGTCAGCACACTGTCACTGCTGGCTTCCTGGCAGCAATTTATTTTCAGCTGTCAGGAGGGTTGATGCTTTTCAGAATCTCCTTTCCTAAAATATGTGAGCCCTGTGTACATGTATGTGTATATACGTGTATATACATACACCGCCCTCAACGTCCCACCTCCCAGCGAAGCCTACGTGGTAACTGCCCTTGCCCAGCACTAAGGCTGACAGCGAGGCTCGCTGAAACCACAAGCACAATTCTCCGTCACAAACCCCGACAGACCGCAGCTCAGCGCACCCAGCGCAGGCTCTCCCACTTCTGCGGAGGGTTTCCTAAGGAAAGGTACGGCAGGGAGCTGCTGCTCTCCACCGCACAGGTGATGTCCTCAGCACCTACCTGCCACACTGGAAGGACCTTCTCTATGTCGTTCAAGTTGATGCCGTCACCATCCTCGTACTTCCCTTTTCCAAGCCTGTGGCAAGAAAAAACCAAACAAAACCACGTGAAACCTCGCTGGAACCAAAGTTAATTTTCTATTATGGCACACGGGGAAGATTAGTTCTTACTGCAAAGGACCCTCATGAAAACAAAGAGGCTCTCTGAAGTGAGTATGCTGTGCCTCCAAAACACTCCCACACGGGCACAAAGCCATTAATACAAAATTAAATGCTTTTCTCAGTCCTCTCCACCTGCACCGTCCGCCACAGCATTCAAACACTTCTGGTGATGGCAGCAGTGAGAAAACCAAAGGCAGTAGCATTGGGTGATTTAATTCCCAGACCAAGCAAAACCAAAAGCACAGCCCACCTGGAGAAAAAAAAAAAAAGAAAAAAAAAAAAGGGGACACAAATGTAATGAAAAATGTTTCCTTTGAAGCACTGCTCATTTGCTGGTCTCCACGGGAGATGCAGTTCCCCTGCTGAGAAAGGTGTCGGCGAACAAGCACAAACATACATCTCACACAGCAAACGGCAACCGATATAAATACAAACATACGATTTGAAACACAAAAAAATTGGGGTGAGAAGCCAAGCACTGACAGACCAAACACATAGCTGGCAGCTGAAGGACTTTCTTGTATCAAGAAAGGAGAAAAAAAAAGCCCCAAAGATAATTACTAGCTGGATGCAGAGTTTGTAACGATACAGAAGAAGAAAAAATGGTCAGTAAATATCACCCTTCTGCATCTGCGAAAACAGATCACCTCAATTGTTTATTATGCAAGAATGATAATGTATTTTTTGGTCAATTAGTGACAAGATACTGTTAAATACCATAGGTAGAACAGAAACTCTGATAGAAGCAGACACAGGCCATCAGTGCCTAGAAGTCAGAGAACAACAGATCTTGGTGGAATTACAGCAAATGGGGGGAAAAAAATCTAGAAAAATGGCATGTGCTAAAGCACCAGGCTCAAAAAGCAGTGCGCTGAATGAAAATACTTAATTTAATTAACACCCTAATTGATTTATGGAAAATCAGAGGTGTTCAACAGTTGACCTTCCCTCATAGATGAAACAATGGCTTTGATTTACAAAGGCAAAAATATATTGTGTATATATATAAAATATATATTAAAAATGCATATATGAGAAAAATCAAGTCAAACATCTGGGGACAAATAATACCCATTGCAGGTACAGGACGGGCAAGAGTATCATAGGAAAAGGTTATCTGAAATGATGGGGATTGTCCCAGGGTGAACGTCTGATGCTGGACTGTGGCATAAAGGCAGGGGATGAGGAGGCAGGGATTAGGGGGATGAAGGCAGCTTTCCTCTACAGGCAGCACAGCTGAGCCTGAACTACGGGACCACAGGCAGCTTGGGCAGTCACGTTTCAAATTGGTAGGGAAATTTCTTAGAGTATGGGAAAAAGTAAAGTCATACACGGGCTTGGGAGATACCTGGAATGAAGAGAAAATATCAGCTACAAAGGGTTGTTTGAACTGGAAGAGCAAAAGCACAGCGAGAGCTAACACTAGAAATTAAAGGCAGACAAATTCAGGTCAGAAACGAGGTACAGTTCCCTGGTTTCCCTTAACCACTCCACTTTTGATTGTTCAACACATCACTATCTGCAAATAAAACCAGATGTCTTTCTGGAGGAAAAAGTTTCAGCCAAGCAAAAGACACTTGAGGTCGATCAGCTGGAGGCAACTACACGGCCAACCTTGGGCAAGCGATCGCACTAAGGAATAAAATGGTCCCTTTGGTACTTACAGCGTAGAACACACATACTGAACAGCATCTTGCCCCCCTTTTTTTTTCCCCAATTCATTTTTTCATTGCCCAGCTAGCATGTTAAAGCCCCCCCTTACAAAGAGGGAAAATGCCTAGCTAGGAGGTGGAGATTCTTGGAGGTTCAGCAAGCTGAATTGTGCTCAGCACAGATTTGGCATGGAGAGCTGACGAATGCACAACAGAGACAACTTAAAAATTAAAAAATAAAACCAATTTTGTCTGCGCTTCCTCTATTCTAGTGCAGGTTACTTATATGACCCGTGTTTTGGGAGATGCACTGCTTGTGCTGACAGCATCTGCCATCTGCATATACACTAATTCTTATTCCATTTTTACGACTGTAATATTTAGGACTGATTAAATACCTCACCTCCATACTGCCTTCTCTACCTGTTTGCACCCTGGGCATTCACAGTACACCAGGAACTGGAGGCAGACCGCAGAGCAGACCCTGCTGCATCCTCCCTATACGTAGCAGGTGTCACTGGTAGGATCATCTGGCAAGTGCCATCAACCACGGAGCACCTTACATCTTATTTTACAGGGGAAGCACATTATATCTTATTTTACAGAGGGCCTTTGCCTCATTTTTCAAAACTATCTGTACAAATGGGAGTAAACATGACCAAGGCTTTCTAACAACTTAGAAATTTAGTGTCACGTTGTTCCAAATATTCTGAAACTTGCTGTTTATATACCTGCAGTAAATACTCACAGTGCAGAAAAAAAAGCCTTATCCAGTTGTGTGAGTCTGCCCGTCACTATGCGATACGGAAGCCTCCTGCTGGACCTGGGCTGGGGTGGGATTGCTAGCCTGGTGTTTCTAAACAAGATGTGCAACCCATGCATATGGCATCGGCCTGTACTTTGGCCAAAGCAGCTTACTAACAGAAACGCTTCTCTGAGAGAGGATTTCCACCCCCACATACAAAATGGCAATGAGAAGTCACCTGCAATCTTCTCAACCCTATCTTTTAGACCCGTTCTGATTTTTTTCCTTCCTCTGTGGGCAGGAAATGACTAGGAAAAAGTGGAAAAAAAATGGATGGGATAAAATGTGACTGTGGAGTCCTTACTCTATTTTTTTCTTTAGCAGAGATTTGCAGTGATTTGCATCAGGGATGAGTTGAAGCCTTGTCATAACTTGGGATAACAGGACAGGTAATACTGCCTGCAGCCCTGAATAGCACTGCCAGTGTGTTAAGCACTGGGACTGAACGATAATGAGAGGCAAAAACATACTGTGACTGTTTCTCAATCTGCAGAGAATCTGCAGGCAAACGGTGATGCCCACCTGAGCAACACTGGTGAGCCACCTGGTGCCAGTATGCGTTTATTTGGCTTGACCAACCAACAACCAAAGAGGAATCCAGCAATACCGTGGAAGGCCCTGGAGGCTGTCACCTCCAAAAGGAGCTGTTTAATATTTTCACAGCTAGCAGATATTTTACAGCTAGCAGAGAGGGGATTAATGCTTGGATCTACACACGTCACACTGATGCTCCCTCCTTCCCTGAAGTCTTGCTGGGGAGAAGAACCTGTCAGTTGTGGGAACTGTAACCGGGATCAGCACTAAGCCAGGATCTTTCCTCCAGTATTCAGAGATGTTTAAATCCAGAAGACTTGGATCCAGGAGGACTTGGATCCAACGTGGTTTAAAGACTGAACTCTAACAAGTAATGCAAAATACAGAGAAGGAGAAGCTAGAGACCTTGCTGGAGAGCATGGTATCGCACACACAGCACTCACCCTTCTCTGTCTATGTGAGGCAACGGGTGTTTGGAGGTGTTTCGCAGCTTCCTGTGAAACTGGGTGAAATCTAATTTTTCAGGCTGCAAGTCCCACGTCGCACCACTAGGAAAGAAAAATGGGGAAAAACAAAGAAAGTAAGTTCACTACTAACTAAACACCACCGAGCTGAAGAGCCGAGGGCACATCAGAGCCTGCAGATGAGGAGAGCTGGTGGTTCTGGAAGCACCGCTCCCTGCCGCAGCGCACACGGATGCGGGCCTCCAACCTTCACACTGCTGCATCACATTTCTTTTCATTTCTTCTGGTTTTTTGGAGATGTTGAGCTCCTGTTGCTTGAGCTAAACCCCCAGTTTTGAGGTATGATGCAGCATGATGCAGCACACACCTTGCTGACTATACTTGCTCTCTGTATCAAGGGGGTATTGCAACAGGTAGCGGTCTGGTCCATGCAATGGAGATGTTCTCTCTGGTCTTGCTCACTCCAATGGCCTGGAGCAAGTCCCAGGTAGGAACTCAGCCCCTGCAGACTCCTGCAGTGCTCCAGGCACAGAGAAATGCGTAAAACTGGACAGAAACCATATTTCGCCACTTTCCCTGCACTGAAGCAGCAGCTGAAGAGCTCTTCCCAGCAGCTGTGAAACCAACACGTGATCGCACCTCCAATTAATGGAAGAGTAAAATCCTGGAGCAGCAGCTCAGAGCTGCCTCAAGCCTTGCCTGTGCAGCTCACGGATGATTACAGTAATCGTATCAGTACCGGTTTCAGATGTTTAGACTGCAAACCCATCCAGCGGCCTCTCCTAAGCACGTAGGATTCTTTAAGCAGCTTGATTGAGCTTAGTGCCACAGGGTAAACGGGGATGGGGAGGAGGAGGAGCAACAACGTGAGTACTGGCAGGGGACTCACCGGTGCCTGGGTGCCTGCAGGATGGACATGTGGCCAAAGGCTAAGAGAGCAGCACAATCTAACTCTCTCTTAAAGCATTTTAAAACTGGCTTACCTGAAGGAGTCGAAGGTGTTGGCAGCCCAGATGTCCGTGCCCAGCATGTCAAGGGAGCTCTCCTTGTTGCCATTCTAGGAGGGAGGGAAAGGCGGTTACTCGCCGGAAGGCACGCGGCACTACCTGGACCACGGCACAGCTTGGCACAGCCTCTCCTGCCACCAGTGTGTCCTGGCTCTGTGCGTGGGCTTCGCTGCTCCTGTGTGAATCCACCCTCACTGCAACGCAGATGCCCCTCGCCCACTGCAAAAGCGCACCGTGAAGGCAAGGACTGACACAGTTTCAGCCTTGGGGACACAAAGCTGTGGACGACACGGTGCAGACAACACGTAGGCTCAGCTCTGACTCCAGCCCTGTCCTCCTACCCAACCATCCACAACGTCCAAGACCTACCAAGGTCCAGCAGGCAGGTTGACATCCCAATCATGGAGACACCCAGCTTCAGAGTCACAGACCAGTTGAGGTGGGAAGGGACCTCTGAAGCTCAGCTGGTCCAACCCTCCTGCTCAGGGAGGGCCACCTAAAACCCGCTGCTCAGGAGCATACCCAAATGGTTTTTGAACATCTCCAAGCATGGAGATACTCTTCACCAGCAGCTACCAGCACCTGCTGTCACCAGTAAGGATGGGGAAAGCCATCATGGTGGCATGATGTCTCCTCGCTCTAGCAACAGGCGGGGGATGTCAGAACCCTGCACCGTGCCACCTCTGCTACGCACACCAGCAAACGAGTACACACGGTTATTCTAGTACATGTCCTGCCAACATTAAGGTGATGGTACCTTCCCTCGAGAAGCAAAAGCATCACAGTATAATCACGTGGGAATTATAAGAAACCTCCAGCAAACTGCAAAGCACCTTGAATTTTGCCATGCAGCTGCTTTTGGCAAAACTGGCAACCCAAAGCAAGAGCAGCTAAAGCAAAGACGTCACATCCATCCTTCATGGCCCCTTTATAGTCATCACCCTACACATGTCCTCCCCTCAGACAGAGGGCTGCCCTCTCCACCCTTTACAGGAGAAGAAGTAAAGCAGGTTGGATTTTGCCAGGACTATTCAAGAAATCAGACTTGACTCAGAGTCATACGGGATGGACACGTAAACGCATTATATATAAGGAATCCCATATTACCAATTTTCCCCCAACTTTTCTTACACATATTCAGATTATTCATACGCTTACACATATTCAGATTATTTAAGTGTTTCAGCTCAAATGGTCCCACTGTAGTGAAACAAGTACTAGACAAGGTGGCTTCCATATATCCCCCATCCTATCATTTCAGCCATTTTCAAATATTATTAATAATAACAACTGACACTAAAAATTCATTAAAATGTGACTATTTCTTATTGAAGTCCCAGACCTCAGTCTGCCCATGCAGTGAGCAGTCTTTTCCTAATGAACAGAATGTGTGTCCTCAGCGTATGCTACGGATGGTCGGACTTCACAGCTATTCCCAGCACAACAACTAATTTATACACCAGATACTCCAAACACGGACACATTGCTCCCTTTTTTGCCTCCTCCAAGGGGTCTATGGATTACGATTTTAACCTCCGGGGATCTGCAAGTCAACATGCCTCTGCACAGAAACAAATTAAAGTTTGCACCATCAGTTATAGAGGCAGTGCTTTTTATTTTAGGCAAATGTAAGCAAGATTTTCTCCCACCAAGGAGGTAGATAAATTAGTTTTCTAATTCTAACCACCCTCATGCAGTATAATGAAAATATATGTGCAGGTCTTTATAGCTATGACCCAAAGAAGAGATACTTCTTCTTGCAGACAGATCCATTTCTTTTTCCATTTCCTATGGACATGGGATATTTTAAGTATCCGTCAATGAGCCAGCTACAATAGGATTTCCTAAAAGTAAAGCATTTGGGCTCAGGGAGAAAGAACGGGAACATGCAACCAGTTGCAATGAAGATGAGACAAATCAGCAACAAAGATACTAAATAACAAAAATTTAAGAAAAAGCAGATTCCTAATGCAACAGTTTGTGTGCTAAAATTGGTGCCTAAATTCAGATCGGTACAGGGCTTCTGAAGAGCTCCTTCTTGAGCCCTGATGTAAAGCATCTAGCAATTACTGTCCGATGCTCGGCTTGAAATCTGTTTGGATGTGGAGGGAGAGCCTTGGCACCAGCACCGCCTGATCTGCGGCATAAGCGGAGGCAGCACGAGCTGTCCCACCCAGCTCCCCGGCATCTCCTCGGCACATCAGCTCATCGGTGCTCTACCAGTAAGCACAGGCAGGTCAGCTCCTAATCCCAGCAATTAGGGGAAATTGCAGTCATGGCTCAGGTGGTGCAGGAGGTCAGATGATGCAAGCTTCTAGGCAGCGGTTAGATGCTCCCACCCAAACTGGGCTGCAACTCCTGGTCCTCCTAGACGATGTTCCCATAACCTCTGGGAGACGCTCCAAGCATTAGCCAGGCTCCATAAAGACGGCACCAGGGCCAAACGATAATGCAACTTGTCATTAAGTCATGAGTCACTACGGTCATTTCCAGACATCCTTTCAGTCTTTGACGACCTGTCTTTATAACCGGATCCTGTCTCGACTCGGAAGGCAGGGACCATGCTTGCTGCCCAAGTGAACCTGCGCTGCAGGGCGCTTACTAAAATATGCTCACAGCATGCTACCAAGACTTAATAATAACACTTTAAAAAAGCGAATTGTCAAGTCCAGGGACAAAAAAAAACATCGCAGGTATTTAAGAAAACAAGTGATTTGCTGCCAGTTCCCCCAGGACTGCAAACTATAACCATAAGCAGTTTTAACTTGAAGCTCCCAATGATCCAACCCTCAGCTTTAGATAATCGTTTGCACCGCAAAGGGGTTAGTACTGCTGAAAATTAATTAAGCCACCAGGAACGATGATTGAGAGACACACTGACGAGAACGACACAAATACCCAGAATGATCAGAGGTCCGGTAAAGTCGATCCTGCACCCAGTATGGTGTAAATGCATGTCCATAACCTCTGTCCTCCAGCTCCCGTGAGCACACAACATCTCCATCCACCGGTGCTCAACTCCTGTAGCTGCCCACACAAACACAGGGACAGACCACGCCACCGGCCGCGTGGACTCTGACTGTTTACCCATGCATGCAGCTTCAGCAAATTCCCCACAAAGTCGGCATTTGCATGCACGCAGCAGCTTTTGAAAGCCCAGCTCAGCATCCCACCGGTTCCTCTTGCCACTCCTCATTACCATCCTCCAGCAAACCACTACAAAATCATGCTCTTCGTCACACGATTGCAACAGCATTAGCTCATTGCTGTGCTTAGCATTAATGTAGAACAACGCCAAGTGGTCGGCTGAGTCCGTGGTATAAATACAGGGATTATCCTGTGTCATGTGTTACTACTTAAGCATTTTTAAGTTCTACCTTCGATGAGATTCTCCCACCTTTCCTCCTTCTCAGCTGCCTACAACGCCTGGCTGCACTTTAGTAGAAAACAGAAAAGATAGCTAGATACCAAACTGTCTGAAAAGGCTCTGATTAAAGGTTTTCTTGTTGAAAACTGCCAAGTTTTCATAAGAAAAATATAAACATTTTGAGGAAGACATTATTATCCCTGCTCAAAGAAAAAGGAATATGTTGAGTCTCGCTCCTCCCAGAAAGGACCATCACTTTCCAGCAGCAACACGGTTCTGCAGGTCCTCTCCCACCACAGTGTGGCTCAGGAGGACAGACTATTTCCTCAAGCTCTCCAGGATGGATGAGATGGATGATTGGACCAGGACATTGACCACTGGCCCCAAATCTCCCAGAGTCCATCCTTCGCTTCTGGCACAACCCACGCTCATGTGTGCAAAAGTAGAGCAACTCCAAGAAGAGAGGAGGACAAAGGCTGACTAAAAACATGCAGAAAAGGTCCCTGGTTTGAGTTCAAGGAACGGACCTAGAACCAAATTCTTACAGCATTTTGGACAGTGGGAAGGTAATTCTCCATCTAGCCCTGCTGACAGCTCCCACGGAAAGCAGCTGGACTCAAGGTCACCATTTAACACCATCTATGTGGTGTCCACTCACATATCAACTTCTAACGAAGACTTGCCAAAAAATAATTACGGACATATCTTAATTTCCCAAAATTAAAATACTCCAAGACTTCAAATAAAGAAAAAAACCTAAATTGCTTTGCACTAAACCAGCTGACTAGGGACTTCTTTCCCAATATTAAGGTACTCAGCACACCTCAACAGACTTCTTTGAGGCTGAAGAACAGCTACAGCCCTCAGCAGCCAGGTCACACATTATGTGTGAATTAAGTAGGTCCTTGAGGTGTCTGTCATAACTGACATGCGCTCACACCCTATGTGTAGACATACACACAAAACACGTTGTTAGGAGGATGCCTCCAATAAACAGCAAGCAAGGGACACAGCTTCAGCACGTCGCTACCAGGTATACCTTGGTCGATTGCCTGAACTGGCTGCTTCTCCCGTGGCTGCCAGACCTGGATCCAGACCCACGTCTGGAGCCCGATCCCGGCTGGGATCCTGCGCTCCCACTGCTGTTGTGATCCCACTCTTCCTGGAAACAACAAACAGCTCGCTTTAGTCAAGGGCAACACTGTCCTGCACCCACAAAACCCATCGATCCAGTAAGCCAGAAGAGCTCCAGCTCCCAGACCACATGTGCAAGCACCTACAAAACCATGCCCATGCATGGGGCTTTCTTGGAGTCCTTTAACATGTTCTGTTTACACACTGCAAAGGGATGACACTGTGGGAGGCTTCAGTGAAGATAAGATTTGGCTCTAGTGCTCTAGTCTATGTATGGGAAAAAAGTAATACTTACCTCCTCTATCTTCATGAGGATTAATTATGCATATTCAACAATCCCACATTCTCTAAAACTGCTTATATATCCTTCAGCCCCCTCCTAATCCCAAATCAACTATTCAGTCAGTTTTTCCCTCTGCTCAGTCCACCATTGGAGTCCAGCTACTCACATACCTGAAAACAGCTGGAGTTCACCAGAAGCTACATAATACAAATTACTATTTTTGCCTATTAAGGAGCTGTCCCCAATGTTCTCCTTTATTCTCCTAACACTTGTTCTGCTGTCAAGCAACCTGCAGGTTTCTCGTTCAGCCGGCAGCCCTCAGGGCAAGATGAGTCATCTGAAAACCAGAATAACTCACCCGACCAGCCTTATTTACCCAAACATCCCACAAGGTGCTTGGGGAGAAAGGGGGATGTTGTCAGGGTAATTGCTCCAAAAGCTTTGTTCAGAGGCTTGGGACAGACCTCTGAAGTGACCTAAGATGATTAAAAAAACATGAAATCACAGAGTGCAGAATATTCAACTCTTTCAAGTACCCTGAAAATCTGGGAAATGAAAAGGGGAACATGCGTTTCAGGACTGGTGTGAGAGCTGACATTTAGAGAGGGCTTCTCACGTCTCAGACATCCTTGTGGGACAACCTGAGTCTCTGTGGCCACTGTCACAGGCTAAGACAAGGGCAGAGCCACCTTGGCCTTCAAGAGCCGAAAGGACTCACTAGTAGAGCAAGGCATGAACTCTTTGCACACAACAGCCAAGTCCAGGTCACTAATTTGGGGGCACAGACCCACCACTGCCACCTGGGTTGGATGGGGCAGCGAGACAGATGCACAGCAGACCCTAAGCTGCCTAAGGTGATGCTACCCAGCGGTCCAGCGCAGACCTTAGCACGTGTGAAACGTGTAAGTATTTACCCAATGCGAGGGACTGGAAGCAAAATGCATCAGTACTGGTTTCTGCGGTGCTCCAGCTGCACGTTCTCCATCCTCAAACCTTGCAAGTCTCAAGCAAGCTCAAACACACTGCGGTTGCTATAGCCTAAAATCAGTACTGACTTCAAAAGAGGAGGTCAGCTGGTTTTCAAGTTGCCTGGAGATGAAATTTGAGAGGTTGTGGTTATTCCCACGAGAGGTTACACCAACAGCAAAAAGCACCTTCTTCTGTCCTCACCACACTGTGTCCTGAATCTCCCGATGGCTGAGAAATACCGAGTGGCACAAAGTTAAGGGAGCTGTTAAATTGGCATGGAAGGAAAAAACCCCTCGATCGATGCCACTTGTGAGACACGGGGAGGTGGGTTGCTTCAGGAAGCCTTGGGAAAGAGCGAGTCTTGCAGGCATCCTGGGAAGCGCAAATAATCTTGTTTGACGTGGGAAAGATGTGCACCAACTGAAAAGGTCGTTGGGAGAAACGAACCTTCACCACCTAGCTGTTTGAAGGATTAATTACCCATTTACTGTATCCTACACACTAAACATTCTGGTCATCTAGGCATGAAAAATTTCTGTGCCAAATGTTACAATGGACCAAGTCAGCATATGCACCCTTCACTTTAAAAGAGGCATTGAAAATAAACTTCACCATTCGGTTATACTCAGTTGAGACAACTTTTGGTCGTGGTTGCCTGCAGACAACCTGAGGCTATGCCAATTCCAGAAATGTGGCTGTCCACAGTAAAACTCTCGTGAGAAACGGGGAGATTGGTACCACACTCACAAAGAAAAGCCAGTGGATACAGCACGAACCAGTTAGTTAGATAAAAATCATGGCTACTGCTTTCACTAAAACAGTTTGTCTCCTGGCTCTAACTCATGGTCTGGAGCTTCTTCCTTGTTCACATTCCTTATCTTTATCAGATATTCATATTTATATTTAAAAATAAAATATTTTAAAACAAAAATTGTGAACTGAAAATTGTTGAAACTTCTGTTGAAGCTGAAACAATCCAACCCAGTATGGCCTGAATACACTCATATTCAAACTCACCAGCATAGCCAAGCTCAATATTTTATCTACATTTCTGACTAATTGCCAAAGATGAACAACTTTCTACTGCTACCAAGCCTCTGTAACAGAAACAGCTCCACCAGAAACTCTCCCAGACATTTCTGGCAGCTTTGCATCCTCGAATAAAGCCTTTTTGTGCCAAAATGAACCCTCTCTGCAGAACTCCTTTCTGTGGGAGCAGGGAAGCTCATACCAGCCTCATGGGTGATACTGGAGTAAGGATCATTCCTTAAAAAACAACAACTGAGCAGTAAAAACCTTCCACCAGCATCCCTGCAAAAAAACAGAAAACCCCCACCCCAAACCCATAGAGGCAGCTGGACTTCAGCAGCAACCCGAGGCTCTGCGGCGGTGAGACACGGCACTGCTCACCCTCCATCCCGCAGCATGGACGCCTACATGTCTCCCACACAGTGCTCTTGCTACATGAATTCAGCATGTTGCAGGAACAGATCTGTCCGCAGCTCTGACAAACGCTGAAGAAACAGCTGTAACCGCGCACAGTTCTCCATCCCATGCCCTTGCCTCCTGCCAACCCAATTCCCCATCATCTGGCCCCGTTAACCTCTGCTGTGCCCTCAAAAGACCAAGACTCTCACAGTCTCTCCCAACACGCCAAACCACCCTTGAACTCTTGTTCCCAGCTCTTGTCTGGGCTCCTCCACATACCATTCATGGTCTACACCCATCAGCAGGAGATGAAGAAACGTCATCCCCTCCAGAGAGTGATTCCCAGCAGCTGCTCTCATCCATGCCAATCCTTCTGGCCACACTCTGCACCTTCTTGGGAACAGTGAGGCTTGTGCACATTAACACTGCCAGCCACCCTCCTTTGGAAACTAGCTGTCAAATCTAACATTTGCATTTTAATTAGCAATAATCATATGTTTCACTTACACTGCAATTTTCACCTTCACAGCTAGCTCTTTGGGGCATGAACTAATTAATTCTGCTCCCTTTGCCAAATCAAAAGTTAATACTTTCTGCTGCTTCAGTGCAAGTTTGAAAACCCCATTTGCAGAAAAAGGAGATAACTTTCCCCAAGGCACAGACAATAAATGGAAACGCGGTGACCACCTACGTGGTTGCTCTCAGTGATGATAAAGTATGGGTGAAGTTGGCTGTGTTGGTAGAGGTGTAGACCAACCATTGCAATACCACAAGTTTTTAAGTGGCCCAAGGACATCAGTGGATTCTTGACGGGATTCATGTTCAATTGTATGTAAAAAACTCAATATTCAATGTACAGCATTCACAGCCTAAGCTGGGCCAGAGAAAAAAGAAAAACAACAGAAAGCTAGAAGGCTTCTCAGGACACAAAAGCCTCTGAAATATCTCCCAGCATTAATAATGGTCTCACCACTGCACCTACAAGGAACTCCCTAGATCAAGTTGTGGGGTGCCCTTCAAGTGACTCACAAACTTTGAGTCTTAGTCCTGGTCAGAACAGAAGACAGCTATCACAGAAAAGGTCCTTTTTGAGGTTTTTCTGCAGCAGAGGTTTTCACTCACCCACTCTGTGCTGCAGCTAAATCTTCCGGTTATGCAGAATTTTGATATTGGACTCCAGGTATCTCCCTGCTCTTCTAGACCTATTCAAGAATAATCACTTCAATTTTTCTACAGAATAATAATGATTTAATTATTTTAATAACTTAAAATGCACCTTCTAAGAAAAAAACCATAAGATTACCCTAAAGATTTCAGCAGGGACAAATTTCCAGCTTTCTTCTCAATGTATTGCATAAAGCTGTAAACATAAAAATATCATGCAGAAAATCCAACCACTTTGGCTTTGCGCCTTCTCTCCCCAGGTCCATGTCCACCTTCCCTAGCCCTCTCCAATCTGGTACAGTACCTGATCACTGCTTTGGTAAAGGCACAGCGGAAGGGACACCAAACATCGCTTGGAGCCTTGCTCCCACCAGGAAAAGTAAGGTTTTACCTATACCTGTGTCACAATACAGGACCAAAGGACCTGATGGGCTTGGAAGCAGGAGGTTAAGTCTACAAGATCTTTCTGGACTTCCCAGGAAAGGGCCAAGCTTGTGTGGTTGTGTTCCTTCTGGACAACATTGGAAGAGACTTGTTAGCCCAGGATATGCTAGATAGCTCCTTTAAGCTCAAGGATGAAGATGAGAAGGAGCACTGAGAGCACTCAGAATGGCACCGAGAATTTCAGACATACCATGGAAACCCAGCAGCAAGCTCCTGTCCGATCTCAGAGGAAATGGCTTGTGCCATCCCTTCCCTGCCAAGAGCTTTGGCACTTGTTGACCTATTCAACCAAATCTGGAAGAAGAATGAAGGCCTCAAAGGTAACAGCTACTGCAAGTTTCGTGACAATAGAGTGGAGGAAGCCCTCCCTTCAGTGGGTAGACCAGCATCACCCTGTCCGCTCTACACAAATGGAAAGTGAGGGTGATGAGACATCCTTCCACATGAGTCGCTAGCAACACCAGGCCTAGAGACACCTTCCTCCATCCTCAGTAAGCAGTAGTTCTCCTAAATCAGGCAGGAAAGCAGCGAAGCATTTCACTCCCAGACCTTCAGACACCTAAGGAGATGTCTGCTTCACAAGGGGCAGTGCTGCTTCACGAGGTGTATCCTGAACAGAAGTCCCAGAGAAAGGGACTATGTATTACCTAAAGGACTTGATTTCTTTCTCAGCGGTCCTCTCCAACCATAATTGAACAGGGCTGCATTCACTACATGGAGGGAGTGTCACCCAGCAATTACAGGTAGAAAACCATTAAGTGACTGGTTTTCTTGCAGTTGCTCTTTCATCATGGGCAGGTCATCCCACTGACTTAAAGATCTAATTTTCCCCTCCGTCAGGCATGGCTACACCAACCTGTATTTTCTGGCAAAGCCTCAAAGTGACTCCCTGACCTTCTCTTTTTCTTTTGGAAATGAGACAAAGTGACTGCAGGATCTATCAGCACCTGCTTGTCCCAACAGATCTTCAGCGTGGTGGCCAACCTCAACCAAATTCAGTGTACAAACTGGCCCTGGGCTATGACACAAGCAAGTCAGTGAGATAGAGAACTCCAAACTGCCCCCAGGACTATCCCTCATGTTTTGCTGAGCAAGAAAACCACTGCACTTCAGATCTGGACCCAAGGATGGGCAACTAAAGCCAGACATAGGCTGTCTAATCAGCACGGGGAGATGAATTACACCGTCAGTCTGGAGACCCTGCCAGCCTCTTCACAAGCAGCGCCCACCCACTCTCCAGTGCTGATCTGGTTAGCCAAGGATTTGGGGCATTACATGCTGCCTGCTGATGTCAGTGGGTTTAAGGTGGCACACGGACAACTTCACCGCTGACTTGAGAAGCTTACATGATGGTGGTGCTGGTCGCAGCAGCCTCAGTCCAACTCTGGACGTAGCGACGTGGCCACTGCCCAAGACTGTGATCCCCTGCCACCTGCCTCTGCAGCATCCATCGGGGAGGATTTCCTCGTGTTTGACCCCAGGTGGTGAAGCAGCACTGATGCCTTCAAAAAACCATCTCTGCGCTGCTTGACGAAATAGCAAGAGCAAGAGAAATCTGCGCTGCTACTTCAGTTTTTGCACTTTCTATAAAATTAAGTTTCACTGTGCATTGAAACCTGCTGTACCCCAAGAGACAACCTACACACATCGCCCCATCCTGAAGGTGCTACAGGACAACCTGGAAGAGGGTTGTACTATTGCCTCTGCTTTGGCAACCTCATAGCTTTTCCAGCCATGACTTCATATGGTTGGAAGCCAAGCGCTCATCATCAGAGAGGGTTCTGAGATTCAGGGGAGACACATGAAAGAAGGACCTGAAAGGTTTGAGTGGATCTGCTCTGCAGGTCAGATGCCCTCTGCCTACAGTCTGAGCTCACAAGATGTGAAGCATCTCCTGCCTGGGAACATTTTGGCACTAGCACAGCACTGTGCTTTTTTTGAGTCATGGAAACATGGACTATAAAGTTTCATGTGGTATTAGCTTTGATTTTTTGCACGTTCTCATTGCTTTCCTTTTCAGCAAGACTCGGGCTGGGGTTCAGACATCCCTTGGCAGGACGTGCCAGGCTCGGTGACAAGTTCACAATCCCTACAAAGCCCTCTACATCTCCATGCTACCAAACAGCACAGGACACTCAACATCTTATGCTCTTAACTTGTCAGCACAGCCCTTGGGATGCTCTTGACCCCAGCCAGTTAGTCCTCTCCAGCCAACACCCAAGAGTGGAAACCCAGCACCTCGCCTGCCACAAGCATGCTGCTGTTTCTACTGGCTTAATGGGAAAGCAAACCAAGTCATCCACTCCACCACCAGCTCCTTGGTGAGGACAGCAGAAGGGTGCTACTGGCAGGGTGTAGGATAATCCAGATGTGATCCACACACCCTGCCTGCTCCTTCACTGCTCAGTAGGAAGGCAACATGACTATCAATTGGAGAAGCCTCTGAGGTCCCCAACCATGTAACAAGTCTCTGCTGCACCTGGTGGGATATGGACACACATACAAATAAGCAGTAAAATAAATTCCAATCCCATTTACTGCCAACAACACAGGCTTTTGCTTGGTGATGATCGGTGACAGCCAGCCACCGTCGGGGAAAAGATGGACTTGGCCAGGAAGCAGGATTTTCAGCTCTCCCTCTCCCACCGCCTGGAGAAATGGGACAAACCCGCAGAGTCGCTCTGGTTTTTGTTCATTCCCTTTCCATAAGGGGAGCCTGGAATGGAGCTGCTGCCAGGCCTTTCATGTACCAAGAGCTCCGCTGGCCCTCTAAATACATACCATACCAGAAGTCTTTTATCTAATGAATTGCTCTCAGAAATATATCAAAGAGCTTCGTACTTGCAACAGCCTCACAAGGGGAATGTAAATAAAGTATTATATAAAAACTTCCCACTGGATCTTTTTAGAAAAAAGAATAAATCCAAACATAAAAAGATTTAAAATTATTCCATTATCTAAACTTTTCTCCCTTATAGAAGCGATACGGTGCTTAGATAGTATCTTGCGTTCACTGGTGGAGTGGTCTTCACCCCAGGGGCTCACACGGTGCTAGCAGATCTTCCGGGAGGTACGGCTCAAAATGCAGTGGGGCTTGGCGGAGCACGGCAATACCATGCGGCAAACGAAAGCTTTCACAGTGGGAAACAAGGAGAATTATTGGTGAGCTGAATATAATTATGAAACCGGGATCTTCTCGGCACACCAGGAGTTCACAAAATCTATGTCATGAGATCTGCCATGAGCAAGTTGTCTTCTCACACCCGCCTGCCCAGAGAACTGGAAAGACCAGAGTAAAAGGTTCCTAGGAGGAATTTTCCCCATTTGTAAGCCACTGCTTTGTACGGGATGCACAAGTGCCAGCCTACAGACACTGACCCCCAGATAGTCTCCCACAGCTGCTAATAGCAGATGTCTCACCAAGGAGTGTAAGAGGAGAGCAAGTATGGGGTGGTCTTTCCCAGAATAGCCGACCGCGTCAGAAAAAACAGCAATTTAGGAATATCCTGGACTGAAGGTTGCATCAAGACACCTTATTCTTACCCATAAATTGTACATTATCCAGGAATTGCTCTCAGCCCCACACTTTTACAACATCCCGTGGATGCTTATATACACGCATACTACAGCGAAATGTCTATATAAACACATAATACACCTATATACACACAAAAAATCTTCCTTTTATTTGCCTTAAAATTGCTGGATCCTAGAGATGAGAATTTCAAAGGCATCAGGTACTTAGGGATGCAGAGGGGGATTTTCAGCCACGGGAAAGCTTTACTCTAGGCTCCCCTGTAACATTTAGGAAGCCAATTACTTCTGAAAATGTGGCCCTGGACTACTCTGCCGTCACAGAAAAGGAACCAGATGCTGAATATATTTCCAGGACTAACCTGGATTTCCATATAAATGCCCTTTCTGATCGTCAGGTTAGAACTATGTAAGGCATATCATGGTCACCGATATATAACATTTTCACAGTAGCTGAAGCCAGCAGAAATCTCACATCCAAATATTTTTCAACTAAGACCAGTGCGTATTGCACAACCAGCAATGCAGAATTCTCAGCTGGAAATAAAATAGAAAAACCAGGAATTTGATTTTCCAAGCAAACCCCTCAAAATCCATAAAAAATTGCAACAAAACCCCCTTAACAACCCTTGGGAAATAATTAGCCAGCTTTTTCCTTAGCAGGTTTGAAGAGTGATTGATAATTTACATTCAAGACAAACACCTTATTAAAGAATTTTTTTTTTCATGTTTAAAGCTACTAGTGAAAAATCAACAGCCAGAAACAGTAATAAAACTGAACCTAGTCCTCACCAGCAGAGTTACACTCGTATATCAGTAACAGCAAGAGAAACGCTTGCCTGGACAGAAGAACAATAGCTTGCAGTTCCTCCTTGGTGCCAAGGAAAATTTGTTACTTGCTGTTAAAGGAAGCCCAACATGGAGAGACATAATTATTAGCTCCGCTGCAGGCTGGGAGAGAGCCCAAATGCAGGGAAAACAGCTTGGGCATCAGTGAATGTCATTTGCATAGAGAAAACAAGCTCCGTGCTGGAGGAGATCAAATAGGTTTAATGCCCAGAAAAAAAAAATAAAAAAAATAAAACACCCCCACAAGTTGAAACAAAAGAGAGCACGGCACAAGGTAGATGGAAGATGTCAGGGCTGCGTTGATTGGAGTCAGGAAAGCATCACTCGTGTGTGTCTCCTGCATCTTCCTGTGGTGCCCACCAGAGACTGGCAAGTTAGCTGAGACCTCACGAGGGGTGAAGAGCCAGGGACCTTCTTCTCCAGGGAAAACACGCCGTCCCGCTAACACCCCGCAGAACCCAAGGAGACCCGAGGGAAATGGCCAGCCTCCCGGCTGAATTTCAAGCAGCCGGCTGCGGCGGTGGGAGGGAGCCCAGCCGGGGTTTTGCTGCTCAATATTTCAGAGCAGATCAAAGCTATAATAAATTAAATCCACGGTTCCATCTGCCACTTTCAGAGGTTCATCTGAAGTAGCGTCTCCGTACAGCACGCACCTTCCTACACAAAGAGATCCTGCCTTTGTGTGCTTGTATAGATGCTCCCGGCATCCTTGCATCCAGGCACACGGCGGGGAGGAGACACGTGAGCCCTGCGCGAGAAGAAGCCATGCCCAAAACAGGATGCAGGAGCTGCAACACGCGGGGCTTAGACCAGCACAGGCTCTTGTACTGCCCTGCAAGAGGCTCCCAGGCTTTCTCCTGTGGCAAGGGCCAGACCTCATGCATAGGAGGACATCAAGCAGGGCAAGAGCACCAAAACCACCAGCCTGAAGCCCCTTCTCCAGAGGGAGCTCCATCAGCCACAGCA
>NW_010537218.1:17230-17818 GCF_000687285.1 Phaethon lepturus | reverse complement strand
GCTCCCCTCTTTCCTGCAGCCACCTTGGTCTTATATCTCCTTGGGCAAACACTGCTTTTACGGGGCGATAGTCTCATGGTGGCCCAGCAGGTCCTCAACCACATGACAACAGCCAAACTTATGCCTCCACCCTACCCAACCCTCTCCCATGCTGGTGCTCGCACAGAGGAGGGACAGCCACCTCCAGCGATGCCAGCAGAGCTTGGTAAATACTCTTCACTGATGTTCACACCATGTACAACCACCAAAACCGACTCACACCTGGCTTCTGTCATTGCAAACCCAACGCAGGCTCTCAGCATCTGCAAATTTTGCTGCTTCTCCTAGATCACCCTCTCAGCTATTTAATCCTTTTCCCTGCAACACCACCCTTGTGCTGCAGCACACAACCAAGAAGCACAGCTACAGAAAGATCCCTCATCCCAGCTACATCTCGTACTTCCAAGTCATCTTTGATGTCCCAAGTAAGTCCCTCGCACAGATGGCAATAAGAAACTCTTCAGGAGTAAATGGGACACTCCATATTTTTTTCCTCTTTATCACAGAGCAATAAGCTCCTGGTCAGAGCACCAATCCGCACGTTGGGAT
>NW_010537218.1:13396-17199 GCF_000687285.1 Phaethon lepturus | reverse complement strand
AGCAGGAGTGAGTTTTCGGATGCCGAGCAGAGGGACACATCTCCCCTTCCACAGCAAAGGGAAAGCTGGCAGCGCGGGCAGCGCTGCCAGATGAGGCAGTACAAGAACAAATGCAAAGGTTTGGTGAGGAAGAGCTAAACACAACCCCTACCTGATTGTGTTCGTGAGACGACGAGCCCTTCCCTCGGGATGGGGAACAGCTGCCATCAAGCTGCTCGCTACAATCTGCCGTCCACTGTAAAAGGGATAAAAAAAGGGATTGTGTAAAATAATAGCCAGGCTGGGGAAAACTGCTGTGTCAGTCCACAGCGCACAGCAAACACCATCCGGCTGCAGGCATCACTGTTCGCATGTGGCTCCCCGCCTCTTTTTGAGGATGATCCCAAAGGCTTTGGCTCGGAAGTGCTCCACCCGCTGATGGTGAGCAGAGGGAAGATGCAGGAACAATTGCAGGAAGGCACCTGAAATGATGCTTTGCAATAAAAATTATCCTCAGTATTTCCTTGCAGACTCCAACGGTGTTCAGTATCTCAGGTACGTGGTACGCACCAGGACAGCTTGGCTTGATGACTCTTTTTCATGGAGTCTTCCATGGACAGTTGAGAATTTTCTGCTTTTCCCAACTCTGTTCACCTCAGGGACAAACAAAAGTCAAAACCCTGTGTTTTTATTTTAAACAAAACAGAAAACAGACCTCAAAGCTGCAGGTTTGGCTACTGGCATATGCCACAGCTGCGATGGGCAGCCTGGACAGCAGCCCTGCCATCACACCAGCTTTGCCCCATGGTGGAGGACATGGGCATCGGAGGACTTCCCGGCCATAGTGGGAGGTCAGCAGGACAGCACTGCCCATGGCAGAGGCGAGCAGCTCTGGAATATCACAGAATCACAGAATCACTAAGGTTGGAAAGAACCTTCAAGATCATCAAGTCCAACCATTAATCCAGCGCCACCATGTCCCCTAAACCATGTCTTGAAGCGCCACATCCACATGTTTTTTGAACACTTCCAGAGATGGCGACTCCCCCCCCTCCCTGAGCAGCCTGTGCCAATGCTTGCCCATCCTCTCAGTAAAGAAATTTTTCCTAATCTCCAATCTAAACCTCCCCTGGCACAACTTGAGGCCATTTCCTCTCGTCCTATCGCTGGTTACTTGGGAGAAGAGACCAACACCCACCTCACCACAACCCCCTTTCAGGAGAGCGATGAGGGCTCCCCTCAGCCTCCTCTTCTCCAAACTGAAGAACCCCAGTTCCCTCAGCCGCTCCTCATCAGACTTGTGCTCCAGACCCCTCACCAGGGGTGAGGATGACCTGCTGTTTCTCCCAGGGTTTGACAGCAAGGTGCTTCCACCAAAATAATTCAATTTGGGATCATTGGGGGTTCCCCTCCAAATAAATGAAGGTTTGCATCATACGGAGGAAAACAAAAAATATCAAGCAAATAAACATAAAAGACGCTGCTTAATCCTAAAGTCATTTTGTTGCCCCCTCCCCCCAAGTTGAGACTGAACCTTGGTGACCAGTTGCATTTCTGAAGTCTTTCATCCTGGAGGCGCTTGGCTGCTCCAGAGACACTCAGTGCTTCAATGCCATCACCAAGGCTGATGTGCCAAGAAAAATGAAAATTTAATTCTGTACAAACAGCAGCTACCTGAGAGCTTCTTGACAGGTACGGATGAATCAACAACTGAGAGGAAGAACCACCACTAGAACTGCCCACCATCCCTGCAGAGCTCTGCCCTCAGCGGAAAGCCCATGCTAGCTCAACTAGATGGGAAACCCCAGCCTCGTCTTTCATGAGCTCTTTATTGAGCTACCCGTTGCTCTCCTGCCACCTCTTCTGACCTACCCGGAGAAGCTCATGACACTATCGCACTTGAGAGGCTTCTGCTAGACCCTATGCATATCTGCTTTAACAATTTTGAGTGCAACCACATGCCTGGAAAGTTCTCTCAAGGTACAGCTCACCCATTATCATGTCCAAAGCCAAAAGAAAACTGCATTTTCCCTTCAACTTTCCTCCTTTTTTCTGGTGGGAGCAAGGCTGGAGACAATGCCATGATGGAAATGTCCACACTCTGGGATTCTCTGGACTGGAGATGGATTCAGCTCCTCTGAGAGTGGCATGGAGGACAGAGGAGCATGCAATGTGTCTTTCCTTCCTTCCCCCAGCACAGAGAACACTTATCCGGGGATGGGGTACCATCTGAGCACCTCACACACATGGGTGAGTGGATTTATCCTCTCTCAGGCAGGGAAAACATTATGACAGCCACCAGGAAACGAACTGCAGAGAGATTAAGTAACTTGCCCAAAGTTAAAGATTAAGTTGTTGGCGGAATCTTGCGGTTAAAAACAATTTTCTTGGTCTCACTCCAGTGCCTTCACCATAAACCCATCCTTTTTCCTCCAGTTCTCATTAAGAGAGAACATGTCACCTTCAATCAGGCTGGCTTCCACCAGGGTTACTCCAGCAAGCTGCAGGATACGGGAGTGCTTATTGCTTTCTTTGATAAGAAGTGATCAGGAAGAGAAAACCAGAAATAAAAATTCCTGGTTATTTCTTATATAAATTTGGAGAATGAGGTGGGAAAATGAATAGCTTTGGGACACAACAGGTAATTCCTTCCTAACACATCCCTTAAGACATGGCTCAATAAAAGCAGGTGACCTGTGTAAAAGCCCATCCTCACTTCTTGTCCCATGTACAGCCCTAAAAATATGAAATACTCCATTTTGCTGGAGTTTCACGTAGGAATCCTAATTAAACTAAGACACCAATGGTCTGGGGTACAACCACATTTAGCTGCTTCATTTGAGATGCCTCTAAAAGTGGTTTAATTAAAAGGTTCAATGTGCAGATCTTTCATTATTATTAATTTTTCTTTTAAAAATAAAACCTGACCATCTTTAAAGGCAGCATCCCTAGCGTTGTCATAAAAACCCGCAGCAGCTCCTATTTTTCAGGGTAGGCGATGGAGGGAAGTTAAAGTCCCATTTCCACAACTGGAGGATGGATTTGGTTGTGGCAACCAAAGATCTTAATGCAAAAATTGTACACAGGCTGCCATGAGAATTAGCAACTTTTGTCCTGAAGATGGACAGAGGTGTGGATAGCCTGCAAGTGGTTGTAAAATGTTGACTATTAATTTATTTCTAATTCAATAGTATTTCTAAACTTGACACATTAAATAAAGCAGTGCTTGCCTGTTTGACCTGAAGCCCTCCTAAAGCATCACTTCAAACACAACCATTTTCCAGCCTTAGGTTAAAAAAATGCACTATAAAAAACTCTGGATCACTTGATTTTTATATTTATTTTATCCCACTTCTAACAGCTTTGATCCTCAAATTGTAAAAGACCTCTTCATCAAAATCTATTCTTAAAAAGGTTCCTTTGACTGGTTGTTTCTTTACACCAAGCTAATATATAAAAGGTCCAAGGCTCTGGATCAGATCCTCAGCTCCAGCAAACCTGCATAGCTCAGGTAAATCAGATAAACACTGCTGATATCAGGTAAGGATGGGAATCACAGGATGGTTCAGGTTAGAAGGCACTTTTCAAGGCCACCTGGTCCAACCCCCGGCAGTGAGCAGGGACATCTGCAACCAGAGCAGGGTGCTCAGAGCCCCGTCCAGCCTGACCTGGGGTGTTTCCAGGGATGGGGCATCCACCACCTCTCGGGGTGACCTGGGACAGGGGTTCACCACTCTCAGCGTGAAAAATGCCTTCCTTAGATCTTAGATCTTCCTTAGCTGCCCCCCCCAGCTCTCCCAGCCTGTCCTCCCAGCAGAGGGGTT
>NW_010537218.1:0-13385 GCF_000687285.1 Phaethon lepturus | reverse complement strand
CCCGCTCCAGCAGGTCCATGTCTCTCCCGTGCCGAGGGCTCCAGAGCTGGACGCAGCCCTGCAGGGGGGTCTCCCCAGAGCGGGGCAGAGGGGCAGAATCCCCCCCCTCGCCCTCCTGGCCACGCGGTTTTGGGGGCAGCCCAGGACACGGTTGGCTTCTGGGCTGGGAGCGCACATTGCCGGCTCGTGTCCAGCTTTTCATCCCCCAGGACCCCCAAGTCCCTCTCGGCAGGGCTGCTCTCCATCCCTTCACCCCCAGCCTGGGCTGATACCGGGGGTTGCCCCAACCCAGGGGCAGGACCCTGCACTTGGCCCTGTTGAACCTCATGAGTGGAAAGAAAGGTCCTCTCTGATGGACTTGAGGACACTGGCTTTTGTGATGCCCACTACCAGCACATGGGGTGCACGGGACAGGAGAAGTGGGCACCTCCAGCAGCTGGCAGGAGAGCCCCTTGCCCTCATTACCCCAACTGCTCCTCCCAGTTTAACGGCAGAACAAAACCATAGGGAAGCAGGGCCTCAATTGTAAGCAATTAATAGACTTCAGTGTGAAATGAGAGATAAAATGACCCACAACAAAACTTCTCTGCATACTGGAGCAGGTTGTGGTCCTCAACAAACCCAGCTTGGACTCTGCCCTCCCCATCATCGTACCCTCAGCTTGGCTTTGCCACGCAGCCTCATTAGCCGTTAAGCTAACGTTAAAGCTTAATGTGAAGTGGTCAAAGGATCTCTCCTTGGGATCAGTCTCGCTTGTACCTCATATAAAAAGACAAAGACCCAAATCAGGCCAGCAGAGCCCTCCAGCAGCTCAAACACATCTAATGATGGACATATCCTTACCCTTATGACCGTTCGGTCTTATTATTGTTATTTCATCCTCGTAACCAGTACGTAAGTGGTCTCTAACCTAAATATTTTATGCTACCAGAAGCTCTGCGGGGTAGGAAAGCACCTCTATCACAAATGGAGGATCATGGCAGCCTTACAAGCCCAAGGGCACAGACCAGATCTCACCCCTCCCCGCACCATGGGCTCCTTATCCCTTTGAGAGTTCACATCTTCAGCACACATCTGGCACACCATGGCACCAGAATACAAACCATTTCCCTCTGAACAACAACAACAGTTCAGGACGTTTCATTTCTCCTTCATCTCTCCTAAAATGTCCACTTTAGGAACAAACCTAGCTAGGACCATGTCATTCCTAATGACAACACCAAACTACATCCCTGCTAAAACCATCCCTCTGTTTGCTGGGTATTCCCATCCTCTGAAATACAGCAATTGCCTTCTCTGACATAGCAGCCATGAAGCAAGCAAACAGGTTATTACAAATATTAAAATGCCCACAAGAACCACACTTTTGGGGAGCATTTGGGGCTTTTGATTGATCTTCTGGTCTTGGTTGTTTCATGAACACCCCTGTGCATATGATGGGAACATATCTCACAAGCAAGCATCCCCTCCGCTGCAGCCCCTTCCCAATCCCTCCAGGATTTTTCCAACCTGGCAAAGCAGGATGCTGTTTATGATGGAGAGAGGCACCCTTCATTTACAAATGAAATGTCCTTCATTTATAAATGGGAACCTTGGAGAAGTCAAAAAGCTTCAGGGCACGCATCTTGAGACCATGGAAAAACAAAATCCAGTTGGCAGGAGACCTCTACCAACTGGTTGGAGACCTCGTAACCTCCTGAAGATGCAAGCTGCCCCAAACCCAGTCTTTTATTATGTCCTGCTTTACACCCCAATGCTCAAAAAGCTGCTTCAAGTGGATGCGCATCCCCAACCCAGGTGACAAGCCACCAGCATCCCCCAGCCCCTCACCCACTCCACACTGTGCCCTTCACCCACCTGTGAGATGTGGGACTGCGTCTTCTCGCTCTCGCCATCCCCCTCCGTTTTATCCGTCAGCAGCCCCTGGACCTGATACTCCAGGACGTAGCTGTCAATGAAACGCTCCAGCTCCTCGATCTCCTGAGAGCGGCTGCTCCCCGCCTCCGAGGAGGCCGATGCCACCGATGAATTCTCCATCCCTTCAGGAGAGACGCCGAGAACGGAGGGGGCCTGAGAAAGCAAAATAAAAAAAGGCAAGAAATTATTTTCCAGTAATTATAAAAAGGTTAAAAAACAGTAGCCAGTTACCACAGGCAGGATACTTCCGCTGTACATCCAACACCATTTATAATAATCCTAGGTGGTCACATTTAAGAGTTTCCATGCGTACACAAAGAAAAGAAGTCCCATTTCGATAATATTCCTACATCCAAGGACAACAATGGACGTTTTGCTTATCGTCCTTCTTAAAAGCCAAGGTACTGAAAACCTCCAGACACAGGCACAAGAGAAAAATTAAAAAGCTTAATTTAAAAAGCCCAAGGCATTAGCTGTGCTGGATAAGGGTGATAAGCTGGGGATGATGGACGATGAATGGGGTGTGAGGAAGATGATGGTAACTGAAAAGCTTCTCTAGGATGGCAGCAGTAAATGATGCTGAATCAACAGCACGACTGTAAATGGTCCAGTGAGGAGGTTTGCACGTGGAGGTGAAACAGAGATCAAACCAGAATCTATTTTTAAAACCTCTCATTGTTAAAAACGGATTAGAAAAAGCAAAAAAGGGAAAAACCCTGCAAAACAACAAAGCATGTTCTGCCTCAACCAGTCGACAGAAAAAACGATGCTCCCCGTCTGAGCTCCGAGCCAGCACAGCCCCAAGCCCTTGCCAGAGCAAAGGTATCACCTTCATGGAGGCACAAGCCCACGTTCATCTTGACCAGACATGAGTGCTGCTTCTCCCAAACCGAGTCCTGCTCTGCTGGTCCAACAAGTGCTGTGGAACCATGGTTTTGCTGGCTGGAGCAACATGAAAAGGTCCTTTCCCAGTTCTGAGGGGCCAATGCTTCCAGGGGGATAAAACCCTTGCCCACCTCACCAGCTTGAGAGCGTGAGCTCTGCAGGAGAACAGCTCTGCAGAAGACACAGGGGCTTTATGATGCCTTTAAGATAAAGCATCCTCAGGATGCAAACTGACTCCAGGAAACCAGCAGATAGCGCAACCAAGACACAAACCTTCAGAGGTGAGAGCCTGAATCACTAAATGTTCTGTATGTAGGGTTTTAACACCTTCTTGCTGGTTAAAGTTAAAATACAGAGCAGAGTAGAAAGAGAACGCTGTGCAAGGATGTGAGCAAGAAGGACACTGAGGTGCTGGAGCGTGTCCAGAGAAGGGCAACGGAGCTGGGGAGGGGTCTGGAGCACAAGTCTGATGAGGAGCAGCTGAGGGAACTGGGGTTGTTCAGTCTGGAGAAAAAGAGGTTGAGGGGAGACCTCATCGCTCTCTACAACTACCTGAAAGGGGGTTGTGGTGAGGTGGGTGTTGGTCTCTTCTCCCAAGTAACCAGCAATAGGATGAGAGGAAATGGCCTCAAGTTGTGCCAGGGGAGGTTTAGACTGGATATTAGGAAAAATTTCTTTACCAAGAGAGTGGTCAAACATTGGCACAGGCTGCCCAGGGAGGTGGTGGAGTCACCATCACTGGAAGTGTTCAGAAAACATGTGGACGTGGCACTTCAGGACATGGTTTAGTGGGCATGGTGGTGTTGGGTTGATGGCTGGACTTGATCTTAAAGGTCTTCTCCAACCTTAATGATTCTGTGATGTCGTTGGCTTTAAGGCTTGACTCAGCTACCCAAGTATCCCGACAGCCCAGGTTATCCCTCCCTCCGGTTTCTGCTCCAGGAGCACAGCCATCTCCTAAATATGTATATGTAGATTATGACTAGCAGAATAAGAAGCCATTATCCAGGGGCTTAAATTGCAAACCCTATTAGGATAGTCTTGTTTAGGGCACAGATCATCAAGGAATTAAGTGTTTTGCTGTTTCTGATCAAAGCCAGATCCCTCTACATCCCCAGCCACTTTCCAAAGCCAACACATGAGAATGGATACACCAGTCCACATACACCTCCTCAACTGACGCAAGAGACTGAACTCAAACCACTTTCATCTCCTCTGAACCATATAGTGAATTAAAAACCGTAGCAAATCCTGCAGGTGTCCCTTAGCCAGGGAATGATTCCATAAGGATGTCAACAGCTGACATCCAGATCATCTGAAGATGTGCATCTAATGAAGAAAAGCTGATGAAACCTCAAATGAAGCATTGCTAGTAAGGGCAGCTCTACTAATGATGTTCAGGTGGATGCTCCTGGGATCACCATGTGCACCTACCCAGTGCATCCATCCCAGACAACACACTCCTTTGAAAGTTGGCCATTGTTTTCCAGCAACAGACAGGACATCCCCTTCATGTCGCTGAAATGCTACCTTCTCAGGCACAGAACAAGACAGCTCCACAAACCACACCATCACCAAGGACAGAAACAAAACGGACATTTCACATGCAAGCAAAAGGCACGGAGAGGTCCTCCTGTGGTCTTCTGAGATGGAAACAGCATCAGGAGACCTTCACCCAGATGAAAGTGGCTACGGATACTTCCTTCAAACAAGACTTAGGTTTACAAGACTTCCAAAGCCCAGGTTGGAGCAAGGAGCCACAGCCTGTCCATCTATCAGTGGCTGCATATTGCATGGTCAACACAAGAGCTTCCAGTCTGTAAGGACCACACACCTCGTCGTGCAAGCAAGGACAGGCAGAGTTTGCTCTGAGGAGGGGACTGCCACCACCCAAGCCACCCTCTCACATGGTCCTCTCTCCTGCCCATGCCTGGGGTGCCCAGAGGCACAGAGCAGGCAGCTGGGACCATTCCAGCTGCAAAACCCTGCAGATGACACTCTTCAAGTCCTGCCCTTCAGTACTCATCGCCAGATTTCCTGGGAGGTCTCTCCTCAAAGTACTGACCCAACCAGGAGCTGCTTGAGTTGCAAACATGGGCTGAACCCACAACAGCAAGGACAAGAAAGAACAAAAAAAAGTATTTTCCATGTGACATAAAACCTCTGGGACTCATTGCTGTGGACCACTCTGGGGGGCTGACACCACTTCTTTGGCCATCAGTCAGGTGCTGGCTCTAAGTTCACCCCAAGCTTCGTATGCCCCATCCAGAGCAGCTGTGGTGAGTGATGGGGAGGGGCTCAGCATCCGCATCGTCCCCCACCCAAGCACTGTGGAGGGAGCTCCACAACCCCTCTCCTCCTTATTTCTCCATGGCTGAAGGCCACTCACACCTTAAAGAAAAGAAACCATCAACTCCTGTACCTGGGCTGGGCATGTTTACACACAAATTAATCTCTGGACCAGTGTCTTTCAGTAAGACTTAAACTCCTCCTCCCCTGCAGTTAGGAGGGAGAAGACACAGGAGCTCCGACCACACTGCAGGACACCAAGACTTCATCCCTCACCCTCTCCTTCATCAGGAACTGGTATTTACAGTCTGTTTTGAGACGAGTATAAAATTACGAAGCAAATTTGGAGTGAGTCACACACCATCCGGAAGAGAAGGAAAAAAAAAAAATCTGTTCCCAGCTCGTGTAATTTCCAACTCCTGAACTATTTCTCATCTGTCACTTCTGAACAATTGTGGCTTCATTTGGAAACTGCCGAGAACGAGCAGTTCTGGCCTAAGGACTTCATCTGCTCAAAGAATTATTCCCAAATGTGCCCAGACTGTCAAAAAGGCTCATTATGTAGATCAATATCACACATTAGCTCCTGAACAAAAATCATGTGGCACATTAAAAAGGAGAAAGAAAAAAAAAATAGGCAAGGAAAAAAAAAAAAAAAAGAGGAGCCCCAGAGAGCATGGAGCCCTGGAGAAGGGCATGTTTCTCCCCTTTTAGCTAATTAGTGCCAATTACCAAATGGAAAGCACCAATTATTAAATAGAAAGTGCTAAAATAAAGAGTTGGGAGAATAAGTAGCTGCAATGAGTCCCAGAGGGCACAATGGCGTGGGGAGGTGACCACGTGAGGTAGGGGACAGCTGATACAGGTGGCATCACTTGGGATGGAGCAAGCAGAGCCAGAAGGTATCCTCCATCCCCTGGGGCCACACAACACAAAACAAAGGGGTTTTGCCTATTTTATTTTATTTTGAAGCTGGCACTGGAGGAAATCCAAGCCTAGGGCTCTGCACTGGGGATGCTCCCCCTTGAACACCCGTGACAAAGCAGAAAGCAGAGCAAGGGCTAACACACACGACTCCACTTTTGGGGTACCCACCCCATGCCCAAGCAGCATTTTGTTGATTAAGCAACAGGAGAGATGGTGGACTTAACGGAAGTGGGTTTGTCAGAAGTCACCATGTCCCGCAAATGAGCACAAACCACGTATTTGAGATATTTAAGGGTCTCTAGTAGGAAACTCTTAAAACCAAGTCACCTTGCAGTACCTTCACCTCTCTCTAAAGGAATTTTTTTTAAAAAATCTCCCCTACGTTTAAGGGTGATGAGTTACCACATACACCTGGGATAGGATCATCACTGTACACAAAGATCCCTACAGCAGATGTCCAGGTATGGACGATGAGTTGGTTGACATCTAACCCTTATAATAAGATAAAAGACTAGCAAAGTCATGGTCTGTAATCTTCTTTGTAAGCTCAGTCTACACCAAGTCGCTGTGAATCACGTAATGACACAGAGACCGACCACCCAATGTGGACATCCCAGTGTGCCAGCTGTGCCAGGGCCACTGCCAATACGGCACCGTCACCCAACGCAGGGCATCAATAAAGAGGCTCAATAAACTGAGGACCAATAAATCTGGACTTTGTGGCACCTCCTGGCACTCCCTCAGAGCGACCAGCTCTGGGTTTTCTGATTTTTAGAGCGACCAGCTCTGGGTTTTTCTGATTTGTTCTTTGAATTCCCCTTCTGACCAGGCTCCCTTCCTCTATTGGGGTTCATGGTTAGGACCACACATGCCTGACCACTACAGCAGTGGGATAATACCCAAACTTGATGCTGATCCTGCTTTGGGCAAGTGGTTGGACTTAGAAACCTCCTGAAGTCTTCTCTGGCCTGAATGTTTTTTTGATTCCATGAGATGATGTTCAAGCACTTCATCACTTTAAGAAAGCCTCCTCTGCAGTCTCAGCCTACTTTCCATACTTCATGCTGAGCAGTCTGTTCCAGTTTAGATGAGACTCTCCTAGTTATCATGCAACTGCCTTCCCCACTTCCACCAGCCTGCCCAGAAATGTCCCAGTGTTCACATGAGGGTTGTTTTGGTCACCATCCTCGAAGCTTTTTCTAGGCAGGGATTTTTCACCTGTTACCCATTGATTTCTGGGCTCTACCTAATTTTACCAAGTGTGAGATGCACGTATATAAAATGTGCTTGACAAAACAAAACCAAGCCAATCACAAGTTTACAGAGGCCCATTTGCCAGATCCTGCAAGTTGGTTCCTGGACCCAGCAGCCTGGCCGTTTAAAAGGGACAAATTTTGGAACTCAAACAAGGGATCTTCTTCCTTGGCAGGAGGCACTTTGATAAGAGAAGCTGCCACCTAGACTCAGACCTATTCAAGTCCATCCACAAAGGTTTAATATCCAGGCTGATGTCTGACTAATGCTAAACCTTCTCTCCCTTTCCAAAATTAACCCTCTCCGCTGGGAAGGCGGCATGGGCTGGATTGTCTCCTGCTCTTCTTGATGCCACGTGCCAGGAAACCTCTGTGCCTAGAGCACGTTTCCCATGTTGCCTCGTCCTCAAAACATGTACAAACAAGAGGTTTTCAAACAAAAATCCAAACCCACATTTGAACATCAAAGTGGTTGACGCCTTCCCAAACTGAGCAAACACATGTTCTTGAGAGCTCTTCAGGGAGCGGTGATCCCTTGGATCTGTGTTGGCATAGCGCCTACCACCAAGAATACCCAGACCCCAGATATGCTCCTCAATGATAATTAATAGATCAACCTCAAATCTATATTTTTCTCCCTGTTCTCCATTCCTCCTCCTACTCTGTCAAAGCACAAAATCTGTAAATTTTGAGGGGTCTGAAAATTACCTTCCAAACCTTTCCTACAAAGCCCAGGCCATGCTCATTATTATGACCATAAAGGATGGAATCAGCCGCAGAAATAGTCAATATATGCGCAAACTGCTTATTATAACTTAGTAATTATCAGCATTACTGTAATGTATAATTATTATTAATAGCTGTTATTTTAAAGTGATCTAAATGTGGTTCTTGCTTTAGCAAGATTATAGAGTTTATGGCAATTATATAGTTTTACCCTTAGTCAGCAAATAAACTCAGTAAGAACAAGCAGTTTTAATGACATTTGTACATTCATTGCCCTTCTCCCAAAGGTGTTCCAGGCTTGTTGAACTTGAGGAACCAAGTGGTGAGTCTGATGGGTGAAGAGCAGTAATGGAAAAGGAACCCATTTTGGGCAAGATGGAGGAGGCAACAACGTAGGGGAACTTGCAACCAAAATGATGTACGAAAAGTGAGTCCGTGATGAGATGACAGACATGCAGGGACAGCAATGCATTTCCATCAGCTCACTGCAGTCTGGGTGAGAGGACCCCATACATACGTCCTCCCCCGGGGAAAATGCTCCGGCCATCCTCTCTCCAACACACCAAGACAAAGGTTCTCCAAAATCTGGACTGCAGCAGCCCAGCAGTGCCGAGGCAGCACTGCAGGGCAGCCACAGCTCTTCTCTGGGGATAGGACCCACCTGTGCCCCAGCCATCCCAAGGAAGCAGGACTCCAGCCCCATACAAACACCCCTGAAGTGAGGAGCAGGGTCTTTTGGTCCAAAACATGCTGACATGACAACCTTGTCAGCGAGACTGCTCTCCATGAAGAGCTCTTCCTAAAACAATTCTTGCTCCAACTCAGTATGACAAACCAACATCCTAACCTACCATTAAGCCAACAACCGCACACCTTGTCGCTCCTACTCAAGGTCCAATCTGGTCAGGCACCAGCAAAGGAAATAAAGAAGTTGCTTTTGCCATTTTTGTTGCTTCCATTGGATGGATGCTGAAAGCCTAAAATGCCTTTTCACACACAACAAGTTTATTTGAAGGTTGTGGCCTTCAAAGAGAAGAGAACCAAGAGCACCATGCTATCACTTGCACCCAAATAGTGAAAGTTGGAAGAGGATCTACCCCACAGCCGCACTCTCAGGAGTTAATGCTAACACCTAAGTGAGATGATTGGAGAAGATCTCTAAAATGGAACTGCTTAATGCAGTGCTTAGCATCAAGCACGTCCAGATTTAGGCACCTGTATCAACATTCAATTATCAAAAGGTCCAATGACCACCAAATTCCGATAGATGGGAAGCACCCAGACCATCTTTCCAACCACCTACCTGGCCTCAGCTGTTTAGATATGGGTTTAAATGACTCCAGGCATCTCAGCTGGAATACCCGTGTCTCTTCCTCACTTGTTCTCCAGGTAAGTGCTGAAAAAATTCCCATGCCAATCCCCTGCTCCTCCGCGATTCAAACTTAGGGCAGGAGGAATGCAGAGCAGAAGCTTTATTCTCCAGAAATGCCACTGCAGGCCAGACGCCGGGCAGCAGGCAGCTCACAGCAGGCTGTGACAGGCTCCAGAGCTACCCTGGCAGATCATTTTTCAAAAGAAAACTCTTTTCTTGCCACATGGGATTTATCACCCCAGGTTTTGCTAGGAACAAGAGAAGATTCCTATAAAAGGCAGCCACGGTGCAAATTCTTCACGTACTGTCACAGGTACCTCCTTCCAGAGCATTCTGTGGTGGGACCTCCAGTGTCCCTCTTGCGTTCGCTCTCCCTGAGGGGCTTATAATAGATAAATTTTAAATGCCTGCCTATTTCGGTGGCATGGCAAGTGTTAACTGAGGATCATCTCCTCTGCAAAAGGATCCTTCCGCCTGCCAGCGCCAGCAGCAAAGCATGTGGCACCGGCCACGTGGTCAGTACACGTCTCCTCCCAGTGATGGAAACTTGCCCTCAAAGCAAACTTTCTCCAAAAATAACCCCAGGACTTCCAGGGTATCACAAAAAGTCCTCAAAATCAGCATTATTGCCCCAGGACTGAGGTCTCATGGTTTCTTTCTCCCGTGGCAGGTATGCAGCTGGGAAAGCACTGTGGAAGTCATGGAGGACCTCGGAGTCCTCCACAACAGGTTTAAGCTAAGTAGGCAGCAACGAAGCATGAGGATGCAATAGCGGATGTGCTTAAAACCTGCCGCAGAAGTGCAGCCTGGCCCAGATGCCAGCGGCCATGGGGAGGACGGAAACGGGGCAGTGCCCCCCTGCAGCCACCCCCAGGCAGGAGAGCTGCAGGTGCTCAGGGCAGCCCCTCCGCACCCACAGCCTGCTGTGATCCAGGAGGTCACTGCTGCTCTGAGACACCTGGGACACGCACCGAGAAGGAGCCCAGCAAGATCTGGGGAGAGGCTCCAGATCAGCCCCAGCCAGCAGACACCACGTCCTGCCCCATGAGCAACCAACATCAACTTTGACATCTCTTGTCCAGCCTTCAAAACTCACTCCATTGCTCTCCACTCCCTACAGTGAAGACTTCTTGGGCATCACCTCTCATGGAGAGGACATGCTTTTCTGCTCAGTGTCCTCTGGGGCTGGGCAGAGAGGAAGGCACCTGGTTAAATCCTCCACCACCATCTCCCTCACACTGCCTGCCCAGTGTCTTCTCCAAGCCAGGCTTTCCAAAGCTGGAAACTGCGGAAAGCTGCTGAAGTGCACAACTTCAGCCCCAGACCTGGGAGGCGCGGGATGCTTTGACCACACAGACCAGGGCAGGGCAGCTGCTGCAGGACAATTCTCCTACTTCTCATCCGCTTCTTATCAGCGCCTTCGGGTCAGGTGAAACCCTCTGCGCGCTTTCATTCTGCAAATAACCGCCCAGCAGCTAGCGCTCTGGCAGCCGTACAGGCAGAAGGGCCTTTGACCATCCGTGTCTGGGGTTTGAGCTCCTGCCTATCAGGATGGCTGCGGCCGGCAGGCAGCCGGCTCGCTTCCCAGCATCTCCTTTTAATGAGCTCCTTCAGCAGCAATATTTTCTCTCTCCTAATCCAGCCCATTTCTAACAACAAGTAATTAGCAATGTGCCTTTCTAAGCGGTGAGAGCATCCCGGCGAGTGAAAGGAGCAGTTTATCTTTATTGCCGGCGGCCAGCTTTCGTATCCAGCAAACCGCAGGCACAGCTACGATGGAAAATGAAAGCAACAGAGATGAACCATGACTCCCCCCATCCAGGTATCACCGTGTCTCCATGAGCACGGATGAAGCAGCACGTCTACCTTTTGGATTTGCTGTTCCATAGCCGGTATTTTTCCAGATTCCAAAACATCAAGCACGGCAATATAAATGATTATATCCTGGATCTCATCCTTTTCTGATTAAAATGTAAACACCTTTGAAAACCACATCGCGCGGCTGCTGCTGGAGTTAGGCTTAGGCTTTTCAGAGGCTGATGCATCCATGGCTGGCGGAGCATTTTATACATTTCATCATCCATCCAGTCTCAGGTCTGCTTTCTGGTGATGCAGAAAAGCCCGAGTGACACGACAGGAGCCCAACAGCTGCCACGTTGCAGTGCCATCCACGAGCCTGGCATGTCACAGAGCGGGCGAACGCCACAGCACACCGAGACAGAGCCATTAAAACAAACATAGAAATAAATGGGGGGAAAAAAACGAAAAAGGAGAAAGCCAGGAGACAATCAAGTGCAGAAAGCTGCAGAATCCAACCCAAAACAGCTGCCTTGACACAGTGATCCAGCAAAGAAGGGAGAGGAATAACCAGAAATCCCCTCCCCAGACAATAATTTATTACGTAGCTTGCTTCACTGCAATGAGGAATTTTTTGCGGCTGGGTGATGGATTTGTTTTGGTTTTTCTTTCTTTTTAAACAAAACCAAAGCCTCGTCACCGTCAGAAACACAAAGTCTTTTACTGTGTTACATCTGTGCTCGAGGTTGGAGCAGTTTCCCACCAGATGGGCTTCCTTGTCCAGAGTGGAGACGGTATTACCTTTGGCTTGTGATGGATGTTGCCAAGAAAAAGAAAGGAAGAAAAACCAGCACACAGCTAATAAAACCACTGTCTCAGCTTCAGAAGGTGAATGGAGGTGTGTTTATGGCCCATCTGAAGGACGCTGGTCCCACCTCATGGTGGGATGCTCCACTACATGGGATGCCAGGGCAAGGAGTCTGCTGGAGCATCACTCTGGCTGCAGCACAACCCCAAGGCACGCTCCCCGTCCCCTGATTGTCATACAAATTCGATTCATGGAAATATATCAGCATTTTTAGAAATAAAACCTGAAACAGGTCATAAAAAACCCACAACCACCAACCACTGAATCAAGAACAGCTTGAGTTTTATAACCTATGTGTACATCGGCTGACGCTACAATCTGTGACTTAAGTCAGATATAATCCATTTTCACATTCCCCTGCTGCTACTAGAAGCTAATGAAACAAGAGCCCACGTTACATCTTATCCTTGTTATTTTCCACCTTTCCAAAGGAAATGTCGCCAGATAAAAATATTGGAAAGAATAGCAAAAAAATGCAGATTTCACACGTACTCCATGATCTCCTCTTCGGAGCTGCACTGCTTCTCCTCAGAGAGCACACGGCTTGGCACCAGCAGGCTGGGTAAGACATGACGGCTGCAGGAATTATGCTAGAAGACATGGATGAAGGATGTTCTCCCGCCAGAAGAGCTTGCGCACGTACGGCGTGCGCACGTGCGTGCCCCTCTACGATGCACACAGCGGGCAGCAATCCTCAGGCAACCAACACAGTCCCGGGGGATAAGCCCCGATCCCATGGAAGCAGCAGCCAGGATGCAAAATTCCCCGTGCAGTCAGCGAGCACTGCCCACATCCCAAATAAAAGCATTATAATAACCAGCTGATCCATACGCTTTGCAATCGCACGTTTCGACCGCGTGCTCGTGTGCCGGTGCCGGCCGCCGCGTACCGTCTTTTACAAATAACCGAAGGGAAACCATTATCAGGAAGCAAATCTTTTCTTTCCAAGCACCCAGGCAATATAATGAGCACTTGGGCTGTGAAAAGCCCTGTAATCCTAAAAGACACATCCAACTCTAAGTTGAGATGTCAACCCGCTGAAGTAATCCATCCCACGGGTCGCTGCCGGCGGGGAGGGATGGGATGGGAGCGGCATCCCCCGGTCAGCAGCAGGGCAGGCGCGGAGGGTGCTTAATCCCTATTAAACCATGCCCGTAGTTTGCTGGCAAAGAGCATTTTTTCATCCGTACGCTGGCTGTTAGCAGCATTCAGAGAACAGACCTCGGCTGCCAGCCAAAACGCCAGGGCTGCCACTCCGGATGGATGGATGGGATTTTATGCTAGGAGGAGCCAGCTGGTCCTCTCCTCCTGGGAATCATGGAATTGTAGAACAGTTTGGGTGGGAAGGGAC